>NC_084560.2:45565420-45575420 GCF_033978685.3 Nerophis lumbriciformis
TATTGCATTTTTCTTTGGCCAACTTTCCACACCTGAGACGATGGTGCAGGTCCACACGGAGAGGAAACAACCTTTGAGGAGTTCACTGTGTGATGAATTACAATGGATGGATGCCTGATGGACTCAAACCATAATATAATAACAACTGTTTTTCCAAACATGTACTTCCTCTTTAGGCCACACCTCTTGCAGAGAAAATGAACGTAGATCCCGATTTTATATATATATATATATATATATATATATATATATATATATATATATATATATATATATATATATACATACATACAGGCAGGCCAGTCTAGTACCACTCTTTTACTATGAAGCCACGCTGTTGTAACACGTGGCTTGGCCTTGTCTTGCTGAAATAAGCAGGGGCGGTCCATGATAACGTTGCTCGGATGGCAACGTATGTTGCTCCAAAACCTGTGTGTACCTTTCAGCATTAATCACGACATGGCGATAGTATTAAAAACTCTATTGTCGGCCAAAGGTATACCGTGTATGTCGTGCAACCCTAACCGCGGTTATATTGATTTAACGCAGTGTTTTTCAACCTTTGTTTTCCATTGGAAAAATCCTGAGGCACACCACTAGCAGTAAACATAAAAAAAAATGAAACTCAGCAGCCGATATTGACAGTAAAAAGTCGTTCTCGCAATTGTTGGATATGACTTTAAAGCATAACCAAGCATGCATCACTATAGCTCTTGTCTCAAAGTAGGTGTACTGTCACCACCTGTCACATCACGCCCGGACTTATTTGGACTTTTTTGCTGTTTTCCTGTGTGCAGTGTTTCCTATTTTGTTGTTGATTGTCATGTCATGTACGCATGTACTTTGTGGACGCCGTCTGCTGCTCCACACGCTGCAAGTCTTTGCTGTCGTCCAGCATTCTGTTTTTGTCTACTTTGCAGCCAGTTCAGTTTTAGTTTCGTTTTGCATAGCCATGCCTAAGTTTCAATGCCTTTTATATATATATATATATATATATATATATATATATATATATATATATGTCTTAATAAGGTTATCCAAAAAATAGTGCTCGATACCGTAGTAGAGCGCAATATATGTATGTGTGGGAAAAAAATCACAAGACTATTTCATCTCTACAGGCCTGTTTCATGAGGGGGGGTTCCCTCAATCATCAGGAGATGATTGAGGGAACCCCCCTCATGAAACAGGCCTGTAGAGATGAAATAGTCTTGTGATTTTTTCCCCACACATACATATATATATATATATATATATATATATATATATATATATATATATATATATATATATATATATATATATATATATATATATATATATATATATATAATAAAATACATATTTATATATAGCTAGAATTCACTGAAAGTCAATTATTTATTTTATATATATATATATATATATATATATATATATATATATATATATATATATATATATATATATATATATATATATATATATATAAGAAATACTTGAATTTAAGTGAATTCTAGCTATGAATATACCCCTCCCCCTTAACGCCGCCCACCCTACCCCGCCCACCTCCCCCCCTCCCCCCCAAATCTCCCGAATTTGGAGGTCTCAAGGTTGGCAAGTATGATGTCACGGTACACTAGTGCAGTGGTTCTCAACCTTTTTTCAGTGATGTACCCCCTTTTTTAAATTCAAGTACCCCCTAATCAGAGCAAAGCATTTTTGGTTGAAAAAAAAAAAAAAGAGATAAAGAAGTAAAATACAGCACTATGTCATCAGTTTCTGATTTATTAAATTGTATAACCGTGCAAGATATTGCTCATTTGATGTGGTCTTTCTTGAACTATTTGGAAAAAAATGTATAAAAATAACTAAAAACTTGTTGAAAACTGAACAAGTGATTCAATTATAAATAAAGATTTATGTATATATATATATGTGTGTGTGTGTGTGTGTGTGTGTATGTATATATATATATATATATATATATATATATATATATATATATATATATATATATATGTCCAGGGTGTACCCCGCCTTCCGCCCGATTGTAGCTGAGATAGGCTCCAGCGCCCCCCGCGACCCCAAAGGGAATAAGCGGTAGAAAATGGATGGATGGATGGATATATATATATATATATATATATATATATGTATATATATATATAATATGTGTGTGTATGTTACTCATCAGTTACTCAGTACTTGAGTAGTTTTTTCACGACATACTTTTTTACTTTTACTCAAGTAAATATTTGGGTGACTACTCCTTACTTTTACTTGAGTAAATAAATCTCTAAAGTAACAGTACTTCTTACTTGAGTACAATTTCTGGCTACTCTACCCACCTCTGACCCTAGAACAGCAAATGCAAGGTAGTGCCACCTAAGCCCGATATGAGGAGTGTAATACGTGCGTGACGTCACCAGACAAAAGTAATGGAGTTGTTACTTTGAGAGAGAGAGAGAGTGAAGTGGTTATTAATGGAAAGGCACGGCCATAGGGCAGTTGGGATTTAATGACATCCAAGAAGAAAAATATGAGGGTGTCACTCTCCAAAAAGTCAGGCTAAATGTCAACATTTGAAGGTGGCCGCCGCTAATGTTCCGCCCGTGCAGGCTAATGTCGTGCAGGAAGACCACGGCCCAATGGCCAGCCTGCTTCTCCTCTCTCAAATGGCTTTTTTGTGCATCCAGCCATTGCTTCTGCGAGGAGTACAAAAAAAAAAAATACACGCCGTTTGATTTTCACGCTGTGATCCGAGCCAAATGTTACCTGTTAATGGGAGCCCGATCCCGACCGCGGGCCCTTGACTTTGTCCCCCCCCCAGCAGGGATGAGGCAGAGTCTCATTTTGCTCTCGCCGTGATGAAAAGGGAATTAGCGGCGACGTGATGAGGCTACATTAGTGCTCGTGTGTGCTTAATGACTCTGACATCCATCAGCGGCTTTACTCTCACACACAAACTTTCTCAGCAGCCACAAACTTCATCAAAAAACATGCTCGAATACTCCAGAACCTCCTTATTTTCATTCAAAACTATACTTTTTGCATGTAGTCTGCAGTAGGGATGTCCCGATCCAGGTTTTTGCACTTCCGATCTGATACCGATATTGTTTTTGCATTTCCGATCCGATACCGATACTGACCGATACCGATACTGACCGATACTGGCCTATCCGAGCATGTATTAAAGTTTAAAGTTATTTAGCCTACTTAGTTGTCAGAATCATGTTGAAAAGGGTTTTAGTACTCTTGATCACAACTAGCCAGCTGAATTAGGGGAGTTTGCATGCATGCTAGTACCTCCATGCTAGTACCTGCATGCTAGTACCTGCATGCTAGTACCTGCATGCTAGAACCTGCATTCTAGTACCTCCATGCTAATACCTGCATGCTAGTTCCTGCTAGTACATGCATGCTTGTACCTGAATGCTAGTACCTGCATGCTAGTACCGGCTCCAGCTAGTACCTGCACACTAATACCTGATGGTACCTGCATGCTAGTACCTGCTAGTACATGAATTCTAGTACCTGTATGCTAATACCTGCATGCTAGTCCCCGCTAGTACATACATGCTAGGATCTGTATGCTGGTACTTGCATGTTAGTACATGCTTGTACCTGAATGCTAGTACCTGCATGCTAGTACCTGCTAGTACATGCATACTTGTACCTGTATGCTAATAGCTGCATGCTAGTACCCGCTAGTACATGCATGCTAGTACCCGCTAGTACATGCTAGTATCTGCATGCTAGTACCTGAAGCTAGTCCTTCATGCTAGTACCTGCTAGTACCTGCATGCTAGTAGCTACTAGTACCTGCATGCTAGTACCGGCTAGTACCTGCTAGTTCATGCATGCTAGTACCTGTATGCTAATACCTGCTAGTATCTGCATTCTAGTACCTGCTAGTACCTGCATGCTAGTATTTGCTAAGCCAAGGAGAGTCAGAGAGGGTGCTAAAGTTGTGGGCGATGTGTGTACTGTAACTGTAACTGTAACTGTAACTGTAACTGTCCGCGTCCATTAGGGGGAAGTTAACCTGGGAGTGCGCGGGCGAGAGAAGCAAGATAAGCAAGTCTCATGTTTTTCTCTTTCTAAGTGCTGGAAATGCACGCCGCTACTTCCTTCCTGTGCTTGCAGCGGGAGACAGACGGGATGATTCCACTTGACAAGATTTTTCCAGATCCACGGGCTTGAAAGTGCAGGTGGAATAAACGCTAATGGGCGTCCGAGAGGTCATAACTGCTCCATTTTGCAGATGCCAAGTAATTGTGGCGGTGAGAGCGAGCGCGTCGCTGCGATGCTGACAGACTGAACATTTCTTGCCTTTTTTTTTGTTGAAGCGTCTCTTTCCTGCTGGGAGGAGCAAACTCTGGCAAGGACAAAAGCCTCACCTGTCAATATATCACTCAGACTGGCCCCGCCCACCGCACCTTTGCCCTAATCTTCCTCCTCACTATTGCAATCTCTTCTTCTTCTTTTCATGTTTTACTATCCTGCTCTCATCCTTCTTTTGTCTTTTCTCCTCGGCTCCGACACGTCCTGAGGGAGCCGCTTTCAAACGCAGGAAGCAGAAACATATGGCACATTTTCAACTCCCAAGGTCAATTACATCTATTTATCCTGAGATTGCGGCTAAATTTCCCAAGGTTTTCTTCTGGCTCTGAAGCAGATTGCAATGTGAGTCTGTCACATTTGCTGAAAAATTGAGGTCACTCTTCTTCCTTTTTTGCGAGCACAACACCACATATTCTATTTCATAATTACTAATATTTAGGGCCCGCATGGCCCTTTGTATAAGGACTCCCAAAGGGAGTCCTTATGCAATGGGACATAAGGACCTATTGAATTTGTAAGGTTTTATCATTATTCTTTCTTATTTAGGGCCCGCATGGCCCATTGTATAAGGAACTCCCAAAGGGAGTCCTTATGCAATGGGACATAATTTAGGGCCCGCATGGCCCATTGTATAAGGACTCCCAAAGGGAGTCCTTATTATTATTCTTTCTTATTTAGGGCCCGCATGGCCCATTGTATAAGGACTCCCAAAGGGAGTGCTTATGCAATGGGACATAATTTAGGGCCCGCATGGCCCATTGTATAAGGACTCCCAAAGGGAGTCCTTATTATTATTCTTTCTTATTTAGGGCCCGCATGGCCCATTGTATAAGGACTCCCAAAGGGAGTGCTTATGCAATGGGACATAATTTAGGGCCCGCATGACCCATTGTATAAGGACTCCCAAAGGGAGTCCTTATGCAATGGGACATAATTTAGGGCCCGCATGGCCCATTGCATAAGGAACTCCCAAAGGGAGTCCTTATGCAATGGGACATAAGGACCTATTGAATTTGTAAGGTTTTATTATTATTCTTTCTTATTTAGGGCCCGCATGGCCCATTGTATAAGGACTCCCAAAGGGAGTCCTTATGCAATATGACATAATTTAGGGCCCGCATGGCCCATTGTATAAGGACTCCCAAAGGGAGTCCTTATGCAATGGGACATAAGGACCTATTGAATTTGTAAGGTTTTATTATTATTCTTTCTTATTTAGGGCCCGCATGGCCCATTGTATAAGGGAGTCCTTATGCAATGGGACATAAGGACCTATTGAATTTGTAAGGTTTTATTATTATTCTTTCTTATTCTGCAGCTTTGCGCGGTACTTTGACCCTCTTAACATGCTTCAAAACTCACCAAATTTGACGCACACATAAATAAACTCGAACAAAACTCTTTGGTAAAAAAAACCAAACCCCAAACCTCACAATTGCGCTCTAGCGCCCCCTACAAAGTAACTTTTTCTAACTCCCAGTACGAATGTCGTAGAGACATGAAACAAAAACCTCTATGTAGGTCTCACTTAGACTTAAATTGTATTAATTTTTTCCTCGGCCAAAAATCTACAGGAAGTTTGCTATTCCCCCTTCAACACTAAATTTTAGTAAAATCAGTAACTTTTGCCTCTTTGAGCTTTAATTTGACCCCCTTAACATACTTCAAAACTCACCAAACTGAACGCACACATCAGGACTGGCAGAAATTGCTAAAAAAAAACCTAACCCCAAATCTCAAAATTGCGCTCTAGAGCAATTTTTGAATAAAACGCAGAAAAAACTGCTCCTCGGAAGAAAAAGATGACAAAACTGCCTGTAACTCCCACTGGGAAAGTCGGAGAGACATGAAACAAATACCTCTATGTAGGTCTCACTTAGACCTACATTTCATAAATTGACAACCCCCAGCAAAAATCAACAGGAAGTTTGCTATTCCCCCTTCAAAACAACATTTTTGTAAAAACCGGTCACCTTCCTTCAAAATCTATCTCCTCTGAGCGCGTTTGTCATTTAGGCTTCAAACTAATACAGGAGAGAGATTGAACCCTTGTGTATAAAAGTATAGAACAGCTTTTTAATACCTGCTCCGGTTTTGATTTTATGACCCTTCAAAGACCCGCTGCACTGATGCTGCTGTTTTTTTAAGATGGCTGCTCAAAAGCAGGAAGCACCAACGTGCCCACACAATGCAGACAAGGTAGGTACACTAGACAAAAGTCTTGGGACACTTCAGACTAAAAGTAGACAAAAGTATTGGGACACTTAGGACTAGCACCTGCCAAATAAAAATTAACAGGAAGTTGGCAATTCCCCTTTCAAAACAAAAGTTTCGTAAAAACAGTCACTTTTGCCTCTTTGAGCTGTAATTTGACCCCCTTAACATGCTTCAAAACTCACCAAATTTGACACACACATCAGGACTGGCAAAAATTGCAATCTAATCAAAAAACCAAACCCCAGAACTCAAAATTGCGCTGGAGCGCCCCCTAGGAAAAAACACAGACAAAAATGCCTGTAACTTCCAGTAGGAATGTCGTAGAGACATGAAACAAAAACCTTTATGTAAGTCTCACTTAGACCTAGATTTCATACACTGACATCTTTCAGCAAAAATCAACAGGAAGTTGGCAATTCCCCCTTCAAAACAAAAGTTTCGTAAAAACAGTCACTTTTGCCTCTTTGAGCTGTAATTTGACCCCCTTAACATGCTTCAAAACTCACCAAACTGGACACACACATCAGGACTGGCGAAAATTGCAATCTAATCAAAAAACCAAACCCCAGAACTCAAAATTGCGCTCGAAACAGACAAAAATGCCTGTAACTTCCGGTAGGAATGTCGCAGAGACATGAAACAAAAACCTTTATGTAAGTCTCACTTAGACCTAGATTTCATACACTGACATCTTTCAGCAAAAATCAACAGGAAGTTGGCAATTCCCCCTTCAAAACAAAAGTTTAGTAAAAACAGTCACTTTTGCCTCTTTGAGCTGTAATTTGACCCTCTTAACATGCTTCAAAACTCACCAAACTGGACACACACATCAGGACTGGCGATAATTGCGATCTAATAAAAAAAGCAAACCCCAAAACTCAAAATTGCGCCCCCTAGGAATAAAACACAGACAAAGTTGCTCCTAGGAAGAAAACACAGACAAAACTGCCTGTAACTTCCAGTAGGAATGTCGTAGAGACATGAAACAAAAACCTCTATGTAGGTCTGACTTAGACCTACATTTCATAATAGTACATTGTCGGGCTAAAATCAACAGGAAGTTGGCAATTCCCCCTTCAAGACAAAAAAGTACTAAAAACAGTACATTTCTCTTTCATTCAATGACAACCCCCAGCAAAAATCAACAGGACGTTTGCAATTCCCCCTTCAAAATAAAAGTTGGGTTAAAAACAGTCACTTTTTTTTTTTAAACATTATCTCCTCTGAGCGCGTTCGTCGTTTCGGCTTCAAACTAGCACAGGAGAGAGATTGTACCCTTCTGATTAAAAGTTGACGAAAGAGTTTTAATTACTGCTCCGGTTTGGATTTTATGTGCCGTCAAAGTCGGTCCCGTCCATCGCTGCTTGCAGCTTTAATTGTGTGTTGTTTTTTTTACACTGCTTAGAATACAATGTCCCTTTTAAATTTATTTGATGTATTTTTTTATTACCGTATTTTCTGGACAATAGGGCGAACCGGGTTATAAGGCGCACTGCCAATGAATGGTCTATTTAAAAAAATAAAATAAAATAAAATAAAATAAAATAAAAAATTCATATATAAGGCGCATTAAAGGAGTCATATTATTATTATTTTTTTCTAAATGTAAAAGACTTCCTTGTGGTCTACATAACATGTAATTGTATAAGGCGCACTGCCAATGAATGGTCTATTTAAAAAAATAAAATAAAATAAAATAAAATAAAAAATTCATATATAAGGCGCACCGGATTATAGGGCGCATTAAAGGAGTCATATTATTATTATTTTTTTCTAAATGTAAAAGACTTCCTTGTGGTCTACATAACATGTAATGGTGGTTAATTGCTCAAAATGTTGCATAGATGATGTTTTACAGATCACCTCTAAGTCTCTTTCTGACGACGTTTTGTGGGCGGGTCTTATTTACGTGGCTCACCTTCGACAGCGTCTTCTCCCCGTCATCTTTGTTGTAGCGGTGTAGCGTGCAAGGACGGGAGTGGAAGAAGTGTCAAAAGATGGAGCTAACTGTTTTAATGACATTCACACTTTACTTCAATCAATAACGGAGCAGCATCTTCTCATCCGGAAACAAATGTTAGAACGGAACTCTAATAACTAAAGTTCCTTGGGTGAATAATGTAAACTCACTACACCGGTATGTTTTAGCGCTTTCATGGCGAGTTTACTGACAGATATAAGTAAGATGTAAAATGTTTTAAACCTCACTATCCTCTATCACTGACAGCAAGTACTACTAGTGGTACTTGGGCTCCATCTAATAGTATGCCAAATAATCACTTAAGTAAATATTCAAACACAGTGTTACTGTTCAAACTGTGTGTAATGTTACAGTGGCCAAAAATATGAAATATGCTTGTTTGATAAAACCTCTACCTTGTTTTTAATGAATATGTAGGCCCAGTACGCTACTGCATTTTAATGTTGGTCATTATGGAGGCACTTGGAGAGCCAAGTGAATTCTGGATAGAATGGTGTGTGGTGAAAAAAATTGAACATACTGACCTACAGTATGTTCTTTCAACTCAGGAAAAAAGTTAAAAAAAAAAATTTAAAAAAAAATTAGGGATGCTTTAAAATGTAATATCGAAAATTATTGGTATCGGTTTCAAAATGATCGGTATCGGTTTCAAGAAGTAAAATGTATGACTTTGAGAAGTACAGAGCGCCAATAAACCTTAAAGGCACTGCCTTTGCGTGCCGGCCCAGTCACATAATATCTACAGCTTTTCACACACACAGGTGAATGCAAGGCATACTTGGTCAACAGCCATACAGGTCACACTGAGGGTGGCCGTATAAACAAGTTTAACACTGTTACAAATATGCGCCACACTGTGAACCCACACCAAACAAGAATGACAAACACATTTCGGGAGAACATCCGCACCGTAACACAACAGGACAAATACCCAGAAACCCCTTGCAGGACTAACTCTTCCAGGACGCTACAATATACACCCAAACCTCAACCCCGCTTACCTCAACCTCCTCATGCTCTCTCAGGGAGAGCATGTCCCAAATTCCAAGCTGCTGTTTTGAGGCATGTTAAAAAAAATAATGCACTTTGTGAATTCTGTATAGAATGTTGTGTGGTGAAAAAAGTTGAACATACTGACCTACAGTATGTTCTTTCAACTCAGGCAAAATGTTTAAAAAATAATAATTATTAGGGATGTCCGATAATATCGGACTACCGATAATATTGGCCGATAAATGCTTTAAAATGTAATATCAAAAATTATTGGTATCGGTTTCAAAATGATCGGTATCGGTTTCAAAAAGTAAAATGTATGACTTTTTAAAAGGCCGCTGTGTACACGGACGTAGGGAGAAGTACAGAGCGCCAATAAACCTTAAAGGCACTGCCTTTGCGTGCCGGCCCAGTCACATAATATCTACGGCTTTTCACGCACACAAGTGAATGCAATGCATACTTGGTCAACAGCCATACAGG
>NC_084560.2:45580420-45620420 GCF_033978685.3 Nerophis lumbriciformis
AGTTTTGTAGGTTTTTTTTTTACATTATTTTTTTGTGTTCGCCCTGAGATGGGTAGGTCGTGAGTTCAAACCCCGGCCAGAGTCATACCAAAGACTATAAAAATGGAAGCCATTACCTCCCTGCTTAACACTCAGCATAAAGGGTTGGAATTAGGGGTTAAATCACCAAAAATGAAACCCGGGTGGGGCCACTGCTGCTGCTCACTGCTCCCCTCACCTCCCAGGGGGTTAACAAGGGGATGGGTCGAATGCAGAGAATAATTTCACCACACGTAGTGTGTGTGTGACTATCATTGGTACTTTAACTTTAAACAAAATAGCAAGGCAAACCCATGTCGCTGCCATCTAGTGGTAAAAACGAGCAAATACTTGTATGGAAATACATTTCTTCTACATTAAAAAACGGTGACGAATGTACATTTTGAAGGGAAGAAAATGAAGATACAATATTACATGAGGTAGTTTTAAAAGAAAAAATATTTTACAGCAGCTTTTGGGAAACTAAGCATTTTTGATTAAATACATTGAGTAGGTTTTTTTAATGACCCCATTATGGGTTAAAGCCACTTATTTATTATCTTCTTGTTTATTCATGTTTTTTTTTCTTCTTCTTCTAAACTCTCCCTTCTGTTTTATGTGCAAAACGCTGCATTTTGTGAACAAGCTCCTGGTGGAAATGTTATCTGACAAGAGGCGCCGTCAGAGCAAAACACGCTGTTTGCTTTTCCCACGGCGTGACAGCTTGTTTCCCGTCGCAACAAAGCCATCAAATATTCCGTCTGATCCAACATTCTGCGGAGGAGCCGGGGAGGCCCCCGACCCACGCCGGAGTTTGTTAAAGCAATGATTTATGATTAATGCCTGCTCGGAATAAGGGGGTTGACAAATCAATTACTAAAGCTAGCCTGTGGAGCTAACGTCCCTCATTGACAAGCTGATTCTATCGGAGGTGGGCGACGTCTAGATCCAACTGAGCGGGTTTTTTTGATCTTTCATCGGATGTTTTATGGAGACTAAATGGGACTTTCATGTTCGTGTAGTAGAGCTTTATTCCTCTTTATGGACAGGTCTCCTTCATTCTAGTTCACTTCTTCACTACGGAGTCATTGGATGTTAGCGTTAGTGGTGATATCACTTAGTGTGCATACAGTCGTGCTCATAAATTTACATACCCTGGGAGAATTGATGATTTCTAGGCCATTCTTCAGAGAATAAAAACAAAAACCTTTCTTCCACTCATGCTTAATGGTTTGTGTGAAGCTATTTCTTGGCAAACAACTGTGTTTACTCTTTTTAAACCAAAATGACAAAAGGAAGTACCCAAATGACCCTGATCAAAAGTTGACTTGAAGAAAAATGGGCTGCATGGTCGAGTCGCCAGAAGAAAGCCACTTCTGCGCAAATGTCACAAAGCATCCCGCTTACATTACGCCAAACAGCGCAGAGACAAGCCTCAAAACTTCTGGAACAAAGTCATTTGGAGTGATGAGACCAAGAAAAATGGGCTGCATGGTCGAGTCGCCAGAAGAAAGCCATTTCTGCGCAAATGTCACAAAGTATCCCGCTTACATTACGCCAAACAGCGCAGAGACAAGCCTCAAAACTTCTGGAACAAAGTAATTTGGAGTGATGAGACCAAAATTTACTCTTTTTAAATCAAAATGACAAAAGAAAGTACCCAAATGACCCCGATCAAAAGATGACTTGAAGAAAAATGGGCTGCATGGTCGAGTCGCCAGAAGAAAGCCATTTCTGCGCAAAAGTCACAAAGTATCCCGCTTACATTACGCCAAACAGCGCAGAGACAAGCCTCAAAACTTCTGGAACAAAGTCATTTGGAGTGATGAGACCAAGAAAAATGGGCTGCATGGTCGAGTCGCCAGAAGAAAGCCATTTCTGCGCAAATGTCACAAAGCATCCCGCTTACATTACGCCAAACAGCGCAGAGACAAGCCTCAAAACTTCTGGAACAAAGTCATTTGGAGTGATGAGACCAAGAAAAATGGGCTGCATGGTCGAGTAGCCAGAAGAAAGCCATTTCTGCGCAAATGTCACAAAGCATCCCGCTTACATTACGCCAAACAGCGCAGAGACAAGCCTCAAAACTTCTGGAACAAAGTCATTTGGAGTGATGAGACCAAGAAAAATGGGCTGCATGGTCGAGCCGCCAGAAGAAAGCCATTTCTGCGCAAATGTCACAAAGCATCCCGCTTACATTACGCCAAACAGCGCAGAGACAAGCCTCAAAACTTCTGGAACAAAGTCATTTGGAGTGATGAGACCAAGAAAAATGGGCTGCATGGTCGAGTCGCCAGAAGAAAGCCATTTCTGCGCAAATGTCACAAAGCATCCCGCTTACATTACGCCAAACGGCGCAGAGACAAGCCTCAAAACTTCTGGAACAAAGTCATTTGGAGTGATGAGACCAAGAAAAATGGGCTGCATGGTCGAGTCGCCAGAAGAAAGCCATTTCTGCGCAAATGTCACAAAGCATCCCGCTTACATTACGCCAAACAGCGCAGAGACAAGCCTCAAAACTTCTGGAACAAAGTCATTTGGAGTGATGAGACCAAAATTTACTCTTTTTAAATCAAAATGACAAAAGAAAGTACCCAAATGACCCAGATCAAAAGATGACTTGAAGAAAAATGGGCTGCATGGTCGAGTCGCCAGAAGAAAGCCATTTCTGCGCAAATGTCACAAAGTATCCCGCTTACATTACGCCAAACAGCGCAGAGACAAGCCTCAAAACTTCTGGAACAAAGTCATTTGGAGTGATGAGACCAAAATTTAACTTTTTTGCCACTCGTCCATGCAGCCCATTTTTCTTCAAGTGCCTCCTTATTGTGCATCTTGAAACAGCCACACCACAATTTTTCAGAGAGTCCTGTATTTCAGCCGAAGTTATTTGTGGATTTTTCTTTGCATCTCAAACAATTTTCGTGGCTGTTGTGGCTGAAATCTTTGCTGGTCTACCTAAATCCCTCATTTTCCACTTCTTAATCAGCGTTAGACATACTTGCCAACCCTCCCGGATTTTCCGGGAGACTCCCGAAATTCAGCGCCTCTCCCGAAAACCTCCCGGGACAAATTTTCTCCCGAAAAACTCCCGAAATTCAGGCGGAGCTGGAGGCTCTGACCCTGATCAAAAGTTGACTTGAAGAAAAATGGGCTGCATGGTCGAGTCGCCAGAAGAAAGCCATTTCTTCGCAAATGTCACAAAGTATCCCGCTTACATTACGCCAAACAGCACAGAGACAAGCCTCAAAACTTCTGGAACAAAGTCATTTGGTGTGATGAGACCAAGAAAAATGGGCTGCATGGTCGAGTCGCCAGAAGAAAGCCATTTCTGCGCAAATGTCACAAAGTATCCCGCTTACATTACGCCAAACAGCGCAGAGACAAGCCTCAAAACTTCTGGAACAAAGTCATTTGGAGTGATGAGACCAAGAAAAATGGGCTGCATGGTCGAGTCGCCAGAAGAAAGCCATTTCTGCGCAAATGTCACAAAGTATCCCGCTTACATTACGCCAAACAGCGCAGAGACTAGCCTCAAAACTTCTGGAACAAAGTCATTTGGAGTGATGAGACCAAGAAAAATGGGCTGCATGGTCGAGTCGCCAGAAGAAAGCCATTTCTGCGCAAATGTCACAAAGTATCCCGCTTACATTACGCCAAACAGCCCAGAGACAAGCCTCAAAACTTCTGGAACAAAGTCATTTGGAGTGATGAGACCAAAATTTAACTTTTTGGCCACTCGTCCATGCAGCCCATTTGTCTTCAAGTGCCTCCTTATTGTGCATCTTGAAACAGCCACACCACAATTTTTCAGAGAGTCCTGTATTTCAGCCGAATTTACATACCCTGGGAGAATTGATGATTTCTTGGCCATTCTTCAGAGAATAAAAACAAAAACCTTTCTTCCACTCATGCTTAATGGTTTGTGTGAAGCTATTTATTGGCAAACAACTGTGTTTACTCTTTTTCAAACAAAATGACAAAAGAAAGTACCCAAATGTCCCTGATCAAAAGTTGACTCGAAGAAAAATGGGCTGCATGGTCGAGTCGCCAGAAGAAAGCCATTTCTGCGCAAATGTCACAAAGTATCCCGCTTACATTACGCCAAACAGCGCAGAGACAAGCCTCAAAACTTCTGGAACAAAGTCATTTGGAGTGATGAGACCAAGAAAAATGGGCTGCATGGTCGAGTCGCCAGAAGAAAGCCATTTCTGCGCAAATGTCACAAAGTATCCCGCTTACATTACGCCAAACAGCGCAGAGACAAGCCTCAAAACTTCTGGAACAAAGTCATTTGGAGTGACGAGACCAAGAAAAATGGGCTGCATGGTCGAGTCGCCAGAAGAAAGCCATTTCTGCGCAAATGTCACAAAGCATCCCGCTTACATTACGCCAAACAGCGCAGAGACAAGCCTCAAAACTTCTGGAACAAAGTCATTTGGAGTGATGAGACCAAGAAAAATGGGCTGCATGGTCGAGTCGCCAGAAGAAAGCCATTTCTGCGCAAATGTCACAAAGTATCCCGCTTACATTACGCCAAACAGCGCAGAGACAAGCCTCAAAACTTCTGGAACAAAGTCATTTGGAGTGATGAGACCAAGAAAAATGGGCTGCATGGTCGAGTCGCCAGAAGAAAGCCATTTCTGCGCAAATGTCAGAAAGTATCCCGCTTACATTACGCCAAACAGCGCAGAGACAAGCCTCAAAACTTCTGGAACAAAGTCATTTGGAGTGATGAGACCAAGAAAAATGGGCTGCATGGTCGAGTCGCCAGAAGAAAGCCATTTCTGCGCAAATGTCACAAAGTATCCCGCTTACATTACGCCAAACAGCGCAGAGACAAGCCTCAAAACTTCTGGAACAAAGTCATTTGGAGTGATGAGACCAAGAAAAATGGGCTGCATGGTCGAGTCGCCAGAAGAAAGCCATTTCTGCGCAAATGTCAGAAAGTATCCCGCTTACATTACGCCAAACAGCGCAGAGACAAGCCTCAAAACTTCTGGAACAAAGTCATTTGGAGTGATGAGACCAAGAAAAATGGGCTGCATGGTCGAGTCGCCAGAAGAAAGCCATTTCTGCGCAAATGTCACAAAGTATCCCGCTTAAACAGCGCAGAGACAAGCCTCAAAACTTCTGGAACAAAGTAATTTGGAGTGATGAGACCAAAATTTAACCTTTTGGCCACTCGTCCATGCAGCCCATTTTTCTTCAAGTGCATCTTGAAACAGCCACACCACAATTTTTCAGAGAGTCCTGTATTTCAGCTGAAGTTATTTGTGGATTTTTCTTTGCATCTCAAACAATTTTCCTGGCTGTTGTGGCTGAAATCTTTGCTGGTCTACCTGAATCCCTCATTTTCCACTTCTTAATCAGCGTTTGACATACTTGCCAACCCTCCCGGATTTTCCGGGAGACTCCCGAAATTCAGCGCCTCTCCCGAAAACCTCCCGGCACAAATTTTTTCCCGAAAAACTCCCGAAATTCAGGCGGAGCTGGAGGCTCTGACCCTGATCAAAAGTTGACTTGAAGAAAAATGGGCTGCATGGTCGAGTCGCCAGAAGAAAGCCATTTCTGCGCAAATGTCACAAAGCATCCCGCTTACATTACGCCAAACAGCGCAGAGACAAGCCTCAAAACTTCTGGAACAAAGTCATTTGGAGTGATGAGACCAAAATTTAACTTTTTGGCCACTCGACCATGCAGCCCATTTTTCTTCAAGTGCCTCCTTATTGTGCATCTTGCATCTCAAACAATTTTCCTGGCTGTTGTGGCTGAAATCTTTGCTGGTCTACCTGAATCCCTCATTTTCCACTTCTTAATCAGCGTTTGACATACTTGCCAACCCTCCCGGATTTTCCGGGAGACTCCCGAAATTCAGCGCCTCTCCCGAAAACCTCCCGGGACAAATTTTCTCCCGAAAAAGTCCCGAAATACAGGCGGAGCTGGAGGCCGACACACAACAACAGCGTCTACCGTAAAGCAGTTGGTCTGCCGTAAACAGCAATGTTGTGACACTTTTAAACAGGACAATACTGCCATCTACTGTACATGCATATGTGACCCACCCATAATGTGTCACATTTTTGTGTTGATTTATTTATTTTATTTTGTGGTTTGAATTCGTTTTTTGGAGCTGTCATTACACATTTATCAGTATTCACATTGGTCAGTAGGGGGCAGTAGGGCGTTTCTTCCCAATTGAATGCTATATCACCTGCAGACCGGAAGTGTCTTGTCATTCTGATGAGCGCGACCAGTCTGTGAACAATTGAAACGTCCTGTGTGCTTTTTCCTCCTGTATAACAGGCTAGTTTTGGTGAATCAACTCACTGAATAATATCCATGTGATCTTTATAAGTTTAAGTACACATTCTGATGGTGGAGCCTAACTCTAAAGTGTTTGTGAGTTGTAGTTTGTAAATGAACACTGAAATTCAAGTATTTATTTTATATATATATATATATATATTGGAGATGCGCGGTTTGCGGGCACAACCGCGGAGATCGGGCGGATGAAATTAAAAAAAATTAGATTTTATCCGCGGGTCGGGTCGGGTCGGGTCGGGCGGTTGAAATAAAAAAAAATTTGATTTTAAATAGATTCAGGCGGGTGGCAGTTAAACCAATTGGGAAATATATATACATAGTTAAATGTTGTTACCCACATACGAAAAACGAGCAGGCACCTGCAGCAAATGCCACAACAGAAGAAAAAAAAAAAAAGAGATGGACACTTTTACGGAGCGGAGAAGGCCCCCGACGCCTCGCCGGGGTCCGGGACCGAGGCCCCTTCCCCCGAGAGGGCCCCACCGCGAGCCGTAGCTTAGGCGATCCGCGAGAAGGGCCCGACGCACGTCCAGGGTCACCACCGCGCCCACCGCACCGACACCCCGCCTCGTCCGCCTTCGCCGCGGCCGGCGTCACGCGCAGCAGGTAAGCAGCTTACCTGCCTGCCACCCCCGTGGCCGGGGGCTCGTAACAGGGGTCACTCCGCGCGCTCCGCCCGCGCAGCTTACCTGCCCGCCACCCCTGTTGCCGGGGGCGCGTAACAGGGGTCACTCCGCGCGCAGTGCGCTCACGAAAGGGGTGGGGCTCACCCTGGTTGATATAGACAGCAGGACGGTGGCCATGGACGTCGGAACCCGCTAAGGAGTGTGTAACAACCCACCTGCCGAATCAACTAGCCCTGAAAATGGATGGCGCTGGAGCGTTGGGCCCATACCCGGCCGTCGCCGGCAGCGAGATGCGCTTGGAGGTGCGCTCAGCGCGGCTCCCATATGATTGCGCACTGGTGTGCGTCTGGGTCGTGACAGCGTGGCACGCGAATGTCTGTGCTGCATTGGATCAGTCTCCTTTCTTTAACAGGCAAAAGCTTTATAACCTCACTAATGCCTTGCATCGTCTATATTAGATATATAACAACGGGCGGGTGCGGGCGGATGGCGGGCGGGTGCGGTTCTGATCAAATGTTACATCGGGTGGATGGCGGATGGTTGACGACTTTCTGATGCGGTTGCGGATGAAATAATTGCCTATCCGCGCATCTCTAATATATATATATATATATATATATAGCTAAAATTCACTGAAAGTCAAGTATTTTTTATATATATATATATATTTTAACCACGCCCTCAACCACACCCCACCCCCGACCACGCCCCCGCCCCACCCCCCACCTCCCGAAATCGGAGGTCTCAAGGTTGGCAAGTATGGCGTTTGAACACTGCTGATTGGCATTCTCAATTCCTTGGATATCTTTTTATACCCCTTTCCTGTTTTATGCAGTTCAATTACCTTTTCTCGCAGATCCTTTGGCAATTCTTTTGCCTTCCCCATGATTCAGAATCCAGAAACATCTGTGCAGCACTGGATGAAAGATGCAATGGTTTGTCAGAAGCCCGGAAACTCACTCACCTTTTATACACACACATTAATTACAAACAAACATGTCACAGGTGAGGATTGGAACCCTTGATTAGCCATTCGAACCTGTTGGTGTCAACTTTTGTGCATGTTATCAGATCAAAGTCACTGGGGTATGTCAACTTTTGATCAGGGTCATTTGGGTACTTTCTTCTGTCATTTTGATTTAAAAAGAGTACATTTTGGTCTCATCACTCCAAATTACTTTGTTCCAGAAGTTTTGAGGCTTGTCCCTGTGCTGTTTGGCGTAATGTAAGCGGGATACTTTGTGACATTTGCGCAGAAATGGCTTTCTTCTGGCGACTCGACCATGCAGCCCATTTTTCTTGGTCTCATCACTCCAAATGACTTTGTTCCAGAAGTTTTGAGGCTAGTCTCTGCGCTGTTTGGCGTAATGTAAGCGGGATACTTTGTGACATTTGCGCAGAAATGGCTTTCTTCTGGCGACTCGACCATGCAGCCCATTTTTCTTCAAGTCAACTTTTGATCAGGGTCATTTGGGTACTTTCTTCTGTCATTTTGATTTAAAAAGAGTAAATTTTGGTCTCATCACTCCAAATTACTTTGTTCCAGAAATTTTGAAGCTAGTCTCTGTGCTGTTTGGCGTAATGTAAGCGGGACACTTTGTGACATTTGTGCAGAAATGGCTTTCTTCTGGCGACTCGACCATGCAGCCCATTTTTCTTCAAGTCAACTGTTGATCGGGGTCATTTGGGTACTTTCTTCTGTCATTTTGATTTAAAAAGAGTAAATTTTGGTCTCATCACTCCAAATGACTTTGTTCCAGAAGTTTTGAGGCTAGTCTCTGCGCTGTTTGGCGTAATGTAAGCGGGATACTTTGTGACATTTGCGCAGAAATGGCGTTCTTCTGGCGACTCGACCATGCAGCCCATTTTTCTTCAAGTAAACTTTTGATCGGGGTCATTTGGGTACTTTCTTTTGTCATTTTGATTGAAAAAGAGTAAACACAGTTGTTTGCCAATAAATAGCTTCACACAACCATTAAGCATGAGTGGAAGAAAGGTTTTTGTGTTGTCATTCATATTCTCTGAAGAATGGCCAAAAAAAATAAAAATTCTCCCAGGGTACCATACCATACCATACCATACCAACTTTATTTATAAAGCCCTTTAAAAAAGGGTATGTAAACTTATGAGCACAACTGTATATGGCAATCACTGCACGCCAGGGGTCCCAAACTATGGCACTCGGGAAGTCTCAATTTTTTTTTTTTTAATTTGTCCGACCGCTTCTGTGTTAGCTACCTCTCTTTGTTTATAATGTCTATTTTCTGCTGTTTTAGGCTGCCTTTTTGTTTTGTTTTTGCTGCAGCCGTTACATATCCTGTAATATTTTACTTAAGGGGTGTACAACTTATTTGAGCTCAGGGGCCGGACTATTAAAATCATGGCATTGAAACTAAAAAATAAAGACAACTTAAATTGTTTTCTTTTTCTTACTTTGACACAAAAATAGAACAAACACATTCTAAAAATTTTACAATAAAAGTATAGAAACAAATACCCAGCAGCGGTAAAATTTAGATCAACTGTCCCCAAATTACGGCCCGCCAGCATCCAAAATCCGGCCCATGGGAAGTCTCAAGTATTTTTAGTTTTTTTTTATTTGTCCTTTCTAATCTATTATTTAGCACTTGTTACTCTCGGGGTCTCCTCGCCGCTCAGGCAAATCATATTGTCTAAAAATGCATTTTCCCATCGATAACGTGCCGCAGCGGAGGGCGAGCGTGCGGCAAGTGCGCACTCTTTTAGTCAATTATGTATATATATATATATATATATATATATATATATATATATATATATATATATATATATATATATATATATATATATACATATATATATGTATGTATGTATGTATGTATGTATATATATATATATATATATATATATATATATATATATATATATATATATATATATGTATGTATGTATATATATATGTATGTATATATATATATATATATAAATAAATATATATATATATATATATATATATATATATATATATATATATATATATATATATATATATATATATATATATAAAGGATGTCCGATAATGGCTTTTTGCCGATATCCAATATTTAGTCAATTATGTATGTATGTATGTATGTATGTATGTATATATATATATATATATATATATATATATATATATATATATATATATATATATATATATATATATATATATATATATATATATATATATATATATATATATATATACATATATAAAGGATGTCCGATAATGGCTTTTTGCCGATATCCAATATTCCGATATTGTCCGTTACCGATATCAACCGATATATACAGTCGTGGAATTAACACATTATTATGCCTAATTTGGACAACCAGGTATGGTGAAGATAAGGTACGGATGGATGGATGGACTTTTAAAAAAAATTAATAAAATAAAATAAGATAAATAAATTAAAAACATTTTCTTGAATAAAAAAAGAAACAATATAAAAACAGTTACATAGAAACTAGTAATGAATGAAAATGAGTAAAATGAAGTGTTAAAGGTTAGTACTATTAGTGGAGCAGCAGCACGCACAATCATGTGTGCTTACGGACTGTATCCCTTGCAGACTGTATTGATATATATTGATATATAATGTAAGAACCAACGCCGACGCACGTCCAGGGTCACCACCGCGCCCACCGCACCGACACCCCGCCTCGTCCGCCTTCGCCGCGGCCGGCGTCATGCGCAGCAGGTAAGCAGCTTACCTGCCCGCCACCCCCGTGGCCGGGGGCTCGTAACAGGGGTCACTCCGCGCGCTCCGCCCGCGCAGCTTACCTGCCCGCCACCCCTGTTGCTGGGGGCGCGTAACAGGGGTCACTCCGCGCGCAGTGCGCTCACGAAAGGGGTGGGGCTCACCCTGGTTGATATAGACAGCAGCTGGACGGTGGCCATGGAAGTTGGAACCCGCTAAGGAGTGTGTAACAACCCACCTGCCGAATCAACTAGCCCTGAAAATGGATGGCGCTGGAGCGTCGGGCCCATACGCGGCCGTCGCCGGCAGCGAGACGCGCTTGGAGGTGCGCTCAGCGCGGCTCCCATATGATTGCGCACTGGTGTGCGTCTGGGCCGTGACAGCGTGGCACGCGAATGTCTGTGCTGCATTGGATCAGTCTCCTTTCTTTAACAGGCAAAAGCTTTATAACCTCACTAATGCCTTGCATCGTCTATATTAGATATATAACAACGGGCGGGTGCGGGCGGTTGCGGTTCTGATCAAATGTTAGGTCGGGTGGATGGCGGATGGTTGACGACTTTCTGATGCGGTTGCGGATGAAATAATTGCCTATCCGCGCATCTCTAATATATATATATATATACACACACACACACACACACACACACACACACACATATATATATATATATATATATATATACATATATATATATATATATATATATATATATACACACATATATATATATATATATATATACACACACACACATTTTTTTTAACCCAATGGGGACCCCCCCGAGTCAAAAAGTTTGGGGACCCCCGGTTTACAACTTCACCAGAGCATTATGGTATTTTTTTTTTTTTTTTTTTGTCATAAAAAAATACAATCATGTGTGCTTACGGACTGTATCCCTTGCAGACTGTATTGATATATATTGATATATAATGTAGGAACCACAATATTAATAACAGAAAGAAACAACCCTTTTGTGTGAATGAGTGTAAATGGGGGAGGGAGGTTTTTTGGGTTGGTGCACTAATTGTAAGTGTATCTTGTGTTTTTTATGTTGATTTAATAAAAAAAAAAATAAAAACATTTATTTATTTTTTATTTTTTCTTGTGCGGCCTGGTACTAATCCATCCACGGACCGGTACCACTCATGTAGACCACAAGGAAGTGTTTTACATTTAGAAAACAATCATAAAAATTAGAGATGACAATAAATGCTTTAAAATGTAATATCGGAAATTATCTGTATCATTTTATTTTTTTTTTAATTATCGGCATCGTTTTTTTTTTTTTTTTTTTTTTTTTTTAATTAAATCAACATAAAAAACACAAAATAGTGCACCAACCCAAAAAATCTCCCTCCCCCATTTACACTCATTCACACAAAAGGGTTGTTTCTTTCTGTTATTAATATTGTGGTTCCTACATTATATATCTGTCATGTCTGTGTAATCATGTTTTTGTCTTAGTCATGTTTTGTTTAGTTTCTGGCTTTTCACTCCCTTGTCTTGTTTGCATGATTACCCATTAGTTTCACCTGTTCCACGTTTGGACTTTTTCTGCACTTTTGTTTTGTCACCATAGCAACCCATTAGTTTTCACCTGTCACGTCACGCACCTGTTTCACGTCTTGAGTCACGCACCTGCTTTCACTAATCATGTCCGTAGTATTTAAGTTCATTGTTTTCAGTTTGTCGTTCTGACGACCTCCCCACATTTAGGCTCTGTCCATTCTTCCCATGTCCATTCTTCATGCAACTATTTTTGTCCAAGCCAAGTAAGTTTTTGTTCCATGTCTATAGTCTTTTTGGTTTCATAGTTTATTCTCCGCCACTGCGCTCGCTTTTCGTTTGCACTTTTTTTTGATATATTAATAAATCATGTACCTTCATTCCCGTCTCGCCCGAGCCAACTTTCCGTTGCATCCCGGAAAAGCACACACCCAAGACCAAGTCTTGACGATATCAATATATATCAATACAGTCTGCAAGGGATACAGTCCGTAAGCACACACTGCTGGTCCACTAATAGTACTAACCTTTAACACTTCATTTTACTCATTTTCATTCATTACTGTTTTCTATGTAACTGTTTTTATATTGTTTTACTTTCTTTTTTATTCAAGAATTTTTTTTACATTTATTTATCTTATTTAATTAATTTTTTTTAAAAAGGTCCTTATCTTCACCATACCTGGTTGTCCAAATTAGGCATAATAATGTGTTAATTCCACCACTGTATATATCGGTATCGGTAATTAAGAGTTGGACAATATCGGAATATCGGCAAAAAAAGCCATTATCGGACATCCCTAATAATAATAATATGACTCCTTTAATGCGCTTTATATATGAAAAAATATAAAAAAAATAGACCATTCATCGGCAGTGCCCTATGGCCTAGAAAATAAATGTTATAGTCGTGGAAAAACATAGATGTCAATATGTTATGATGAGATATTATTATAATATATTGATCCCTGCCTGTGTGGCTTACTTTATAGACGTGTTTTCTATTGCCTGGGTGGCATTTTGCTTTATCACCGCCCGTGTAGCGCCGGTATTTTGTATAGGACGCTCTATAAAGTAAAGCAGTGATAAATAACACATCATCATATTGATACGAGCCCGTAAATGTGTTTGTGCTTCAAAACGAGGCACTCTTACCGTGCAGAAGCATGTTAGAGGTCCCAATTAGAAGCGCGGAAACAAACGAGATGATTTGGTGTACACGAGGTGATGGCGCTCCTAATAAGAGACGATTATGAGCCAGAAATTGAACTTTTAACGCGAGGTGGAGCGTCTCTCGTCGTGCGTTCAGTCGCCGCCAAGACACACGCAAAGACTTCCGCTCGGGAGGAAGATATCTTGTCCCTTTTATGCGGCTTCATGTCATATTTATTGCATAAAGGTCAGAGTGTTCATTTGTTCAAAGTCAGCATTTTCCCCTCGCTCATATCCGCCGTTGTAATAAATGCAGAGGACTGTGTCATTATCGGACCTGGGAGGATTACAGGCTCGCCCGACTGTGATCGCCGCATAAAAGCGTGCACCGCTTCTTTTTTTTTTTGTTTCCGCTTTTTCTCCACCAGCTCTTAAAAAAAAAAAAAAAAAAAGGGAAAGGGATGCGAGATAAAATGGATGTTTTGTGGAAGAGAGGGCAGCATCACAAAGCTCATCTATTCACTCTCAATCCAAACTGTACAACTCATCTCTGAGGCATGATGTCTCCAAGGTACGGAAAACAGTCGAAAAAACGGAAAATAACAGAGATGATTTGACTCGGTGTTTGAGAAAATGGCGGATTGCTTCCCGATGTGACGCCACGTTGTGACGTCATCGCTCCGAGAGCGAATATTAGAAAGGCGTTTAATTCGCCAAAATTCACCCATTTAGAGTTCGGAAATCGGTTAAAAAAATATATGGTCTTTTTTCTGCAACATCAAGGTATATATTGACGCTTACATAGGTCTGCTGATAATGTTCCCCTTTAATTCCACCAATGACTGAATAAAAACAAAAAATAAATACATGTAAAACCAATATATACAGGTAAAAGCCAGTAAATTAGAATATTTTGAAAAACTTGATTTATTTCAGTAATTGCATTCAAAAGGTGTAACTTGTACATTATATTTATTCATTGCACACAGACTGATGCATTCAAATGTTTATTTCATTTAATTTTGATGATTTGAAGTGGCAACAAATGAAAATCCAAAATTCCGTGTGTCACAAAATTAGAATATTACTTAAGGCTAATACAAAAAAGGGATTTTTAGAAATGTTGGCCAACTGAAAAGTATGAAAATGAAAAATATGAGCATGTACAATACTCAATACTTGGTTGGAGCTCCTTTTGCCTCAATTACTGCGTTAATGCGGCGTGGCATGGAGTCGATGAGTTTCTGGCACTGCTCAGGTGTTATGAGAGCCCAGGTTGCTCTGATAGTGGCCTTCAACTCTTCTGCGTTTTTGGGTCTGGCATTCTGCATCTTCCTTTTCACAATACCCCACAGATTTTCTATGGGGCTAAGGTCAGGGGAGTTGGCGGGCCAATTTAGAACAGAAATACCATGGTCCGTAAACCAGGCACGGGTAGATTTTGCGCTGTGTGCAGGCGCTAAGTCCTGTTGGAACTTGAAATCTCCATCTCCATAGAGCAGGTCAGCAGCAGGAAGCATGAAGTGCTCTAAAACTTGCTGGTAGACGGCTGCATTGACCCTGGATCTCAGGAAACAGAGTGGACCGACACCAGCAGATGACATGGCACCCCAAACCATCACCCAACCATGCAAATTTTGCATTTCCTTTGGAAATCGAGGTCCCAGAGTCTGGAGGAAGACAGGAGAGGCACAGGATCCACGTTGCCTGAAGTCTAGTGTAAAGTTTCCACCATCAGTGATGGTTTGGGGTGCCATGTTCTTATCTGTACTGTAAAGTTCAAATTTGAATGACAATAAAAGGAAGTCTAAGTCTATACTGACATATTATATTGTATAAATGTTATATATTGTATATTATACAATATATAACATTTACCATGTGTAATATTACAGTATATGTAACAGCTGCAGCATAAAATAGAGAGTAGATCCAGAAGAAAATATACATTATAAACAATGGAAAAATGTGGAATTTTTGAAGCGTGAAAATATAGCAGCCTGTATGTCCTGAATGTTGGAATGGTGAGCATTTGTGAAGGAACATTCCTCCAGTCATTTCAACAGGGAATTGTCTTTAGAATTTCAAAATACTTGGCTCTCCTTTGGCTCAAAATAGCCAGTTTACTCGGCACATTTTTCATGGCCTGAAAATTCCCGGTTTTGCTCAAATAAAAAGTTTTCCGTGGCAATTTTCATATTTTTACCCTATCAAAACCATTGGAAAATCAAAACATTCCGCTTATTAGGACGTTCAAGTGACAAGTTTCCACATTCTCAACATTTTTGCTTTTGCCATTATTCCTAATTTTACCTGACAAATATTATTCCTGATATTAATGGAAAATGTTTCCAAATATGTGGAATTATGTGAAAATCAAGAATTTTTGGACAAACCAACAAGAACAGAAACACCATAACAAGTATTAGCATTAGCGCTGGCGTGTTTACATGCTAGCTGTGTTAGCCTCTCCGCTAATCCAGCGCAGATGTACTTGATTCGGCGATGTGGAGGAAATCAATTACACAATAAAACATTGCGAGACAAACCGACAAGAACAGAAATACCATAACAAGTATTAGCATTAGCGCTGGCGTGTTTACATGCTAGCTGTGTTAGCCTCGCCGCTAATCCAGCGCGGATGTACTTGACTCTGCGATGTGGAGAAAATCAATTACACAATAAAACATTGTGCGACAAACCGACAAGAACAGACATCCATAACAAAGTATTAGCATTAGCGCTGGCGTGTTTACATGCTAGCTGCTAAAAAAAACACATTGTGAATAATAGGGCAACGTATTACAAAAAGTTGAGTTCCCCTTTAAGCGAGCTGAATGGTTGGACTTGACAATGTGGGGCAAGGAAAAATTTTTTGTGGAACGACGAAAAAAACGGGCAATTTATGGAATGTTAATTGAAAATATCCTAATATTTGACATTTGCTTTGATTGGTTAGAAAAGTGCGCAAACTGAAAAATAGGCGAAAAACAGAATTGAGTTGAAGTTACACAATAAAACATCGTGCGACAAACCGACAAGAACAGAAATACCATAACAAGTATTAGCATTAGCGCTGGCGTGTTTACATGCTAGCTGTGTTAGCCTCGTGGCTAATCAAGCGCGGATGTACTTGATTCTGCAAAGTGGAGAAAATCAATTACACAATAAAACATCGTGCGACAAACCAACAACAACAGTCATTTACAACAAGTATTAGCATTAGCGCTGGCGTGTTTACATGCTAGCTGTGTTAGCCTCGTCGCTAATCTAGCGCGGATGTACTTGATTCAGCGATGTGGAGAAAATCAACTACACAATAAAACATCGTGCGACAAACCGACGAGAACAGAAATCCATAACAATTATTAGCATTAGTGCTGGCGTGTTTACATGCTAGCTGCTAAAAAAAAACCCATGTGTTCTTGTCTCACATAAAGATTGTGAATAATAGGGCAACGTTTTACAAAAAGTTGAGTTCCCCTTTAAGCGAGCTGAATGGTTGGACTTGACAATGTGGGGCAAGGAAAATTTTTTTGTGGAACGAAGAAAAAAACGGGCAATTTATGGAATGTTAATTGAAAATATCCTAATATTTGACATTTGCTTTGATTGGTTAGAAAAGTGCGCAAACTGAAAAATAGGCGAAAAACAGAATTGAGTTGAAGTTACACAATAAAACATCGTGCGACAAACCGACAAGAACAGAAATACCATAACAAGTATTAGCATTAGCGCTGGCGTGTTTACATGCTAGCTGTGTTAGCCTCGTCGCTAATCCAGCGCGGATGTACTTGATTCGGCGATGTGGAGGAAATCAATTACACAATAAAACATCGTGCGACAAACCGACAAGAACAGAAATCATAACAATTATTAGCATTAGCGTTGGCGTGTTTACATGCTAGCTGTGTTAGCCTCGCCGCTAATCCAGCGCAGATGTACTTGATTTGGCGATGTGGAGGAAATCAATTACACAATAAAACATTGTGAGACAAACCAACAAAAACAGACATCCATAGCAAAGTATTAGCATTAGCGCTGGCGTGTTTACATGCTAGCTGCTAAAAAAACACATGTGTTCTTGTCTCACATAAAGATTGTGAATAATAGGGCAACGTTTTACAAAAAGTTGAGTTCCCCTTTAAGCGAGCTGAATGGTTGGACTTGACAATGTGGGGCAAGGAACATTTTTTTGTGGAACGACGAAAAAAACGGGCAATTTATGGAATGTTAATTGAAAATATCCTAATATTTGACATTTGCTTTGATTGGTTAGAAAAGTGCGCAAACTGAAAAATAGGCGAAAAACAGAATTGAGTTGAAGTTACACAATAAAACAAACCGACAAGAACAGAAAATACCATAACAAGTATTAGCATTAGCGCTGGCGTGTTTACATGCTAGCTGTGTTAGCCTCGCCGCTAATCCAGCGCGGATTTACTTGATTCTGCGAAGTGGAGAAAATCATTTACACAATAAAACATCGTGCGACAAACCGACAAGAACAGAAATCCATAACAATTATTAGCATTAGCGCTGGCGTGTTTACATGCTAGCTGTGTTAGCCTCGCCGCTAATCCAGCGCGGATGTGCTTGATTCGGCGATGTGAAGGACATCAACTACACAATGAAACATCGTGCGACAAACAGACAAGAACAGAAATACCATAACAAGTATTAGCATTAGCGCTGGCGTGTTTACATGCTAGCTGAGTTAGCCTCATCGCTAATCCAGCGCGGATGCACTTGACTCGGCGATGTGGAGAAAATCAATTACACAATAAAACATCGTGCGACAAACCGACAAAAACAGACATCCATAACAAAGTATTAGCATTAGCGCTGGCGTGTTTACATGCTAGCTACTAAAAAAACACATGTGTTCTTGTCTCACATAAAGATTGTGAATAATAGGGCAACGTTTTACAAAAAGTTGAGTTCCCCTTTAAGCGAGCTGAATGGTTGGACTTGACAATGTGGGGCAAGGAACATTTTTTTGTGGAACGACGAAAAAAACGGGCAATTTATGGAATGTTAATTGAAAATATCCTAATATTTGACATTTGCTTTGATGGGTTAGAAAAGTGCGCAAACTGAAAATAGGCAAAAAACAGAATTGAGTTGAAGTTACACAATAAAACAAACCGACAAGAACAGAAAATACCATAACAAGTATTAGCATTAGCGCTGGCGTGTTTACATGCTAGCTGTGTTAGCCTCGCCGCTAATCCAGCGCGGATGTACTTGATTCGGCGATGTGGAGGAAATCAACTACACAATAAAACATCGTGCGACAAACCAACAACAACAGTCATTTACAACAAGTATTAGCATTAGCGCTGGCGTGTTTACATGCTAGCTGTGTTAGCCTCGCCGCTAATCCAGCGCGGATGTACTTGATTCAGCGATGTGGAGGAAATCAATTACACAATAAAACATCGTGCGACAAACCGACAAGAACTGAAATCCATAACAATTATTAGCATTAGCGCTGGCGTGTTTACATGCTAGCTGTGTTAGCCTCGCCGCTAATCCAGCGCGGATGTACTTGACTCGGCGATGTGGAGAAAATGGACAGGCACAAAACGAGGATGAAGAAGTTGAAGAGGATTATGGCGGCACTCTGCAAAGCCATTAGTCGCGTTCACTATTAGACAAAAATACTTAAGGGGCCTTTTAATCGCGGCGACGTGTTAAACGCGCGGAAATCTGTTTTGATAACATTATTCGCGAGGCGGCGGAATTAATAACGCTTCATTTGCGGAGAGAAAGAAAAGCTGGCAGTGGTATTTGCGGCTAAAGAGATTAATTTCCAAACACCTAATTGACAGGCGGGGGATAAGCAACACGCTGCAAAGTCAAGGTGACTGCGAGCGGCAGGAAAAAGGCTTTCAAGAAATAAATAAACAAACACAAAAAAACAGAATAGAGAGGAGTCTGGGAGCACTTTTCCAACCCCCCCGCCCATTATTCCTCCTCTCTTTATTGGGGATGATTTACTTTCTCACTGCCAGGGTATAAAAGCGGGCGTAATTATCGCCCGGTGAAAATTTAAAGGTTTGACTCACAACGTCCTCAAGTCCGGCAGATAAGAGCGTGTTGTTGTTTTTTTTACGAGCGGCAGTCCGTAAAGCCGCTCGCTGTTTACCTTGGCCAGGCCCCCGCGCCGAGGCCGGCCTTCATTAATTACTGTTTACATGCAAATATTTAATAATGCCGTCTCCAAAAGTAGAGAAACACATACTCAGGGTCAACCTTATCTGTCCGCCGCTAAGATGTGTATTTGTTTTGAATCGCAAATTCCGCATCCTACATAATCTTCGTAATTGCTTGATGCTGTTGTTGCCCAAGGGCGCCGGGCGATGCGGCGATCTGCATACCAGCAGATGCTCAGATATGTAAAACTCACCTTGTGTGCTCTCGGGATAACAGCAAACACACAAAAAAAACAGAGTTATTGTTTAGAAAACAAGGTGAGCTGCTGCACGAGTGTCGAATAGAACTAGAAAGTATGAGTAAAAGTTCAATTAAAAAAAATTAAGAAATGTATTGAGGACTACACTACTGGTGGATCTATATACTGATATTATTATTACCAATGTAGTTAGCTTCTCTTCAAGAATGCTAAAAAGCGGCGATCTGCATACCAGCAGATGCTCAGATATGTAAAACTCACCTTGTGTGCTCTCGGGATAACAGCAGCCACAAAAAAAAAAAAAAAAAAATAACAGTTATTGTTTAGAAAACAAGGTGAGCTGCTGCACGAGTGTCGAATAGAACTATAAATTGCAATTACCAAAGGAAATTATGAGTAAAAGTTCAATTAAAAAAGCCAAAATTAAGAAATGTATTGAGGACTACACTACTGGTGGATCCATATATCGATATGATTGATACCAACGTAGTTAGTTTCTCTTGAAGAATGCTAAAATGCGGCGATCTGCATACCAGCAGATGCTCAGATATGTAAAACTCACCTTGTGTGCTCTCGGGATAACAGCAAACACACACAAAAAAACAGAGCTAACAGTTATTGTTTAGAAAACAAGGTGAGCTGCTGCACGAGTGTCGAATAGAACTAGAAGGTATGAGTATTTAAAATTAAGAAATGTTTGAGGACTACACTACTGGTGGATCCATATATTGATATTATTGATACCAACGTAGTTAGCTTCTCTTCAAAAATGCTAAAATGCGGCGATCTGCATACCAGCAGATGCTCAGATATGTAAATCTCACCTTGTGTGCTCTCGGGATAACAGCAGCCACACAAAAAAAAACAGAGCTAACAGTTATTGTTTAGAAAACAAGGTGAGCTGCTGCACGAGTGTCGAATAGAACTAGAAAATATGAGTAAAAGTTCAATTAAAAAAGCCAAAATTAAGAAATGTATTGAGGACTACACTACCGGTTGATCCATATATCGATATGATTGATACCAACGTAGTTAGCTTCTCTTGAAGAATGCTAAATGCGGCGATCTGCATACCAGCAGATGCTCAGATATGTAAAACTCACCTTGTGTGCTCTCGGGATAACAGCAAACACAAAAAAAACCAGTTATTGTTTAGAAAACAAGGTGAGCTGCTGCACGAGTGTCGAATAGAACTAGAAAGTATGCGTAAAAGTTCAATTAAAAAAAGCCAAAATTAAGAAATGTATTGAGGACTACACTACTGGTGGATCTATATAGCGATATTATTGATACCAACGTAGTTAGCTTCTCTTGAAGAATGCTAAAATGCGGCGATCTGCATACCAGCAGATGCTCAGATATGTAAAACTCACCTTGTGTGCTCTCGGGATAACAGCAGCCACAAAAAAAAACAAAAAAAATAACAGTTATTGTTTAGAAAACAAGGTGAGCTGCTGCACGAGTGTCGAATAGAACTATAAATTGCAATTAGCAAAGGAAATTATGAGTAAAAGTTCAATTAAAAAAAGCCAACATTAAGAAATGTATTGAGGACTACACTACCGGTTGATTCATATATCAATATTATTGATACCAACGTAGTTAGCTTCTCTTCAAGAATGCTAAAATGCGGCGATCTGCATACCAGCAGATGCTCAGATATGTAAAACTCACCTTGCGTGCTCTCGGGATAACAGCAGCCACACAAAAAAAACAGAGCTAACAGTTATTGTTTAGAAAACAAGGTGAGCTGCTGCACGAGTGTCGAATAGAACTAGAAAGTATGAGTAAAAGTTCAATTAAAAAAAGCCAAAATTAAGAAATGTATTGAGGACTACACTACTGGTTAATTCATATATCGATATTATTATTACCAATGTAGTTAGCTTCTCTTCAAGAATGCTAAAATGCGGCGATCTGCATACCAGCAGATGCTCAGATATGTAAAACTCACCTTGTGTGCTCTCGGGATAACAGCAACCACAAAAAAACCCAAAAAACAGTTATTGTTTAGAAAACAAGGTGAGCTGCTGCACGAGTGTCGAATAGAACTAGAAAGTATGAGTAAAAGTTCAATTAAAAAAAGCCAAAATTAAGAAATGTATTGAGGACTACACTACTGGTTGATCCATATATCGATATGATTGATACCAACGTAGTTAGCTTCTCTTGAAGAATGCTAAATGCGGCAATCTGCATACCAGCAGATGCTCAGATATGTAAAACTCACCTTGTGTGCTCTCGGGATAACAGCAAACACAAAAAAAAACAAAAAAAAACAGTTATTGTTTAGAAAACAAGGTGAGCTGCTGCACGAGTGTCGAATAGAACTAGAAAGTATGCGTAAAAGTTCAATTAAAAAAAGCCAAAATTAAGAAATGTATTGAGGACTACACTACTGGTGGATCTATATAGCGATATTATTGATACCAACGTAGTTAGCTTCTCTTGAAGAATGCTAAAATGCGGCGATCTGCATACCAGCAGATGCTCAGATATGTAAAACTCACCTTGTGTGCTCTCGGGATAACAGCAACCACAAAAAAAATAAAATAACAGTTATTGTTTAGAAAACAAGGTGAGCTGCTGCACGAGTGTCGAATAGAACTAGAAAATATGAGTAAAAGTTCAATTAAAAAAGCCAAAATTAAGAAATGTATTGAGGACTACACTACCGGTTGATCCATATATCGATATGATGGATACCAACGTAGTTAGCTTCTCTTAAAGAATGCTAAAATGCGGCGATCTGCATACCAACAGATGCTCAGATATGTAAAACTCACCTTCGGCTCTCACAAAAAAACTAAACTAACAGTTATTGTTTAGAAAACAAGGTGAGCTGCTGCACGAGTGTCGAATGGAACTAGAAATTGCAATTACCAAAGGAAGTTATAAGTAAAAGTTCAATTAAAAAAAGCCAAAATTAAGAAATGTATTGAGGACTACACTACCGGTTGATTCATATATCGATATTATTGATACCAACGTAGTTAGCTTCTCTTCAAGAATGCTAAAATGCGGCGATCTGCAATCCAGCAGATGCTCAGATATGTAAAACTCACTTTGTGTGCTCTCGGGATAACAGCAGCCACAAAAAAAATAAAAAAAATAACAGTTATTGTTTAGAAAACAAGGTGAGCTGCTGCACAAGTGTCGAATAGAACTAGAAATTGCTATTACCAAAGGGAATTATGAGTAAAAGTTCAATTAAAAAAGCCAAAATTAAGAAATGTATTGAGGACTACACTACTGGTGGATCCATATATCGATATGATTGATACCAACGTAGTTAACTTCTCTTCAAGAATGCTAAAATGCGGCGATCTGCATACCAAAAAGGTCTCTTTTTTTTCAACCAAGAAAAGTGCACTTGTTATTAGTGAGAATATACTTATTTTAAGCTATTTTTGGGTTCATTGAGGTTAGTTAATTTTACTTGTTTTGGAAAGTCTTGACAAGCCGAATTTTCTTGTTCTATTGGCAGTAGAGTTGCGTGGTTTGCGGACACAACCGCGGAGTCCGCGGATTATCCGCGGGTCGGGCGGTTGAAATAAAAAAAATTTAGATTTTATCCGCGGGTCGGGTCGGGCGGTTGAAATTTAAAAAAAAATTAGATTTTAAATAGATTCAGGCGGGTGGCAGTTAAACCAATTGGGAAATATATATACATAGTTAAATGTTGTTACCCACATACGAAAAAAGAGCAGGCACCTGCTGCATATGCCACAACAGAAGAAGAAAAAATAAAAGAGATGGCAGCAAACGTGGTACGCGACAAACTAAAAAAGGGAATACTAAAGACCAGGGGGAAAAAAAGGCCAGAAAAGTTCAGCGTGGACTCGTTTTTATGAGGTTGTAAATCAGGATGATAGTAATGCTGGCTACGTGATTTGCAAGAGCTGCGACACTGTTTATGTCTACGACAGTCACAAAACCGGGACATCTAACATGGTGCATCACATTTGTGCAAAACCCCGAACCTCCACAAACACCCTGAGCATGAGCAGTTTCGTCCGCCGTGATCCCAGAAGAGTGCCACAGGATGTTAAAACAAGATAGAACGCAGCTGCCTGCAGCAGTTTGAGTGGCGCGAGTGCGCTTGGAGGTGCGCTCAGCGCGGCTCCCAGATGATTGCGCACTGGTGTGCGTCTGGGCCGTGACAGCGTGGCACGCATTGAATGTCTCTGCTGCATTGGATCAGTCTCCTTTCTTTAACAGGCAAAAGCTTTATAACCTCACTAATGCCTTGCATCGTCTATATTAGATATATAACAACGGGCGGGTGGCGGATGGCGGGCGGGTGCGGTTTTGATTAAATGTTAGTTCGGGTGGATGGCGGATGGTTGACGACTTTTGTGATGCGGTTGCGGATGAAATAATTGCCTATCCGCGCAACTCTAATTGGCAGATAATTTTGTTTAGTTCAAATAAAATACCCCTAATATTGGGCTCCAGCTCGTGGTGCCCAAGACCAGACTTAAAACCAGGGGAGACAAGGGCCTTCTCTGTGGTCGGCCCTAAGCTCTGGAACACTCTGCCCCTCCATGTTCGAACTGCTCCCACAGTGGAGTGTTTTTCAAGTCTCGTCTTAAGACCCACTTTTATTCTTTGGCTTTTGTCCTCTGTGTTTTTTTAAATTTTGATTTCTATTTACTGTTTTAATTGGTTTTATCCTTTAAAATAATTTTTAACAATTAGGGATGCTACCTCAGTAGAAGCATTTAAGTCCCATCTTAAAACTCATTTGTATACTCTAGCCTTTAAATAGCCCCCCCTGTTAGACCAGTTGATCTGCCGTTTCTTTTCTTTTCTCCTCTGCTCCCCTCTTCCTTGTGGGGGGGGGGGGGCCATGGATGAAGTGCTGGCTGTCCAGAGTCGGGACCCGGGGTGGACCGCTCGCCTGTGCATCGGCTGGGAACATCTCTGCGCTGCTGACCCGTCTCCGCTCGGGATGGTGTCCTGCTGGCCCCACTATGGACTGGACTCTTACTATTATGTTAGATCCACTATGGACTGGACTCTTACTATTATGTTGGATCCACTATGGACTGGACTCTCACAATATTATGTTAGATCCACTATGGACTGGACTCACACTATTATGTTAGATCCACTATGGACTGGACTCTTACTATTATGTTAGATCCACTATGGACTGGACTCACACTATTATGTTAGATCCACTATGGACTGGACTCTCACTATTATGTTAGATCCACTATGGACTGGACTCTTACTATTATGTTAGATCCACTATGGACTGGACTCTTACTATTATGTTAGATCCACTATGGACTGGACTCACACTATTATGTTAGATCCACTATGGACTGGACTCTTACTATTATGTTAGATCCACTATGGACTGGACTCTCACTATTATGTTAGATCCACTATGGACTGGACTCTCACTATTATGTTGGATCCACTATGGACTGGACTCTCACTATTATGTTAGATCCACTATGGACTGGACTCACACTATTATGTTAGATCCACTATGGACTGGACTCTCACACTATTATGTTAGATCCACTATGGACTGGACTCACACTATTATGTTAGATCCACTATGGACTGGACTCTTACTATTATGTTCGATCCACTATGGACTGGACTCTTACTATTATGTTAGATCCACTATGGACTGGACTCTCACAATATTATGTTAGATCCACTATGGACTGGACTCTTACTATTATGTTGGATCCACTATGGACTGGACTCTCACTATTATGTTGGATCCACTATGGACTGGAGTCTTACTATTATGTTAGATCCACTATGGACTGGACTCTTACTATTATGTTAGATCCACTATGGACTGGACTCACACTATTATGTTAGATCCACTATGGACTGGACTCTTACTATTATGTTCGATCCACTATGGACTGGACTCTTACTATTATGTTGGATCCACTATGGACTGGACTCTCACAATATTATGTTAGATCCACTATGGACTGGACTCTCACTATTATGTTAGATCCACTATGGACTGGACTCTCACTATTATGTTGGATCCACTATGGACTGGACTCTCACAATATTATGTCAGACCCACTCGACATCCATTGCTTTCGGTCTCCCCTAGAGGGGGGGGGGGGGTTACCCACATATGCGGTCCTCTCCAAGGTTTCTCATAGTCATTCACATCGACGTCCCACTGGGGTGAGTTTTTCCTCGCCCTTATGTGGGCTCTGTACCGAGGATGTCGTTGTGGCTTGTGCAGCCCTTTGAGACACTTGTGATTTAGGGCTATAATAATAATAATAATAATAACTGGGATTTATATAGCGCTTTTCTAAGTACCCAAAGTCGCTTTACATGTAGATCCCATCAATCATTCACACCTGGTGGTGGTAAGCTACTTTCATAGCCACAGCTGCCCTGAGGTAGACTGACGGAAGCGTGGCTGCAATTTGCGCCAACGGCCCCTCCGACCACCACCTTTCATTCATCATTCAATTCACCGGTGTGAGTGGCACCGGGGGCAAAGGGTGAAGTGTCCCGCCCAAGGACACAACGGCAGCGATTTTTTTTTTGGATGGTAAGAGGCGGGGAGCGAACCTGCAACCCTCAGGTTTCTGGCACGGTTGCTCTACCCACTACGCCATGCCGCTATATAAATAAACATTGATTGATTGATGATTGATTGATTGTTTTTGAACACTGACTTTTTGCAGTGTGCCCAGGTCTGCCCTACAGCATTTCCTGTTCTACGGTTATCGTCACGTCACTCGCTTCCTAATCCATTATCTTCGTGCCGTGTGCCTTAACGTGGTCAAACATGCTCCTGGTAGTTTCGGAACACAACCGAATCGAATCAAGGCGACTGTGATCATTCATCCCTCCTTTGATTCCGGACCTAGTTTTTTTACACCCTCCCCTACCCGGATGGCCCATATTTAGCGAGGCGCGGGCGCCTGGCGTGCAATCTCTGAGTAAAGCGCTTGTTCATTTGCAGCGAAGGGTAACATGAAACAGGGCCGAGCGTCCTGATGGACAGGCAGATTTCACCTTCGCCAGTGAATGATAATGCATTATTAAATTTGCCTCTCCGCCGGCTAGATACACTTAGCTGACCACAGCATATTTATCTCCCCATCCGAGGCGGCCGTCTTGGCAGGGAGAGAGCATTCTGTCACTTTTGAGGCATTTCAAAGATTAAAAAGAAGCTCTCTCTTTTCAACGTCCCTTAAAAGCATCCCACCACCCGCCCCCCACCCCGGGTTTACTTCCACCTGCACCTCAGTGAAATGTGATTAGCGGGGAGCTTGGTGTCACGCGATGGAACATTCATGAGCGGGAGAACAAATATCCAAATGAACTCCCGGCGTCCTGGAGGAATCGCCTCTGCACCATCAGCATTCCCGCTCGCGCGCTCCAAGGTTGGAAAAAATGTGATTGATCCTCTATTGAATTATTTTTTTTTTTTTGCACTCTTTCATTTCGACGGCACGCACCTGACAAGTTGTTTGATCACAAAGCATTATTGTCTGCCAAGTCACATTTCGGGGGGGGCTCTGATGGCTAATGATCTCGCCTCCCTGCCGACCGGCGAGAAAAAAAAAAAAAAAGTCAGGTAGTCAGCACCCCGTTTGAAGCCGCCAGCGCCAAGGACACACGGGGACGACCCGACGCATTAAAGTCAGCCACATGAAGAGGAAGGCGGTTTTTTTTTTTTTTTTTACGCTGAACACGTCAAACTTTTAATGATAGACGTAAGTGTCAATGTCAGGGAAATAGCTTTAAGATTCTTTTTTTTTTTTGTTCCTTTTTTCGAACAACAAAGACTTCAAAGGAGATATTACACTTTTGTCTTTTTCATCTTCGGTCCAACTTGACCTCAGAATGTTAACTTTCATCACGGTGGAACTTCACAAATCCAGCACAAAGTAACATTTCAGCATTTAACAATGTTTTTAAACACGTCTTCTTCCGCTTATCCGAGGTCGGGTCGCGGGGGCAGCAGCCTAAGCAGGGAAGCCCAGAGTTCCCTCGACCCAGCCACTTCGTCCAGCTCCTCCTGGGGGGATCCCGAGGAGTTCCCAGGCCAGCCGGGAGACATAGTCTTCCCAACGTGTCCTGGGTCTTCCTCGCGGCCTCCTACCGGTCGGACGTGCCCGAAACACCTCCCGAGGGAGGTGTTTCGGGTGGCATCCTGACCAGATGCCCGAACCACCTCATCTGGCTCCTCTCCATGTGGAGGAGCAGCGGCTTTACTTTGAGCTCCTCCCGGATGACAGAGCTTCTCACCCTATCTCTAAGGGAGAGCGGAAACTCATTTCGGTCGCTTGTACCCTTGATCTTGTCCTTTCGGTCATGACCCAAAGCTCATGACCATAGGTGAGGATGGGAACGTACATCGACCCGGTAAATCGAGAGCTTTGCGTTCCGGCTCAGCTCCTTCTTCACCACGACGGATCGATACAGCGTCCGCATTACTGAAGACGCCGCCTGTCGATCTCACCATCCACTCCAAGACTCCGAGGTACTTGAACTCCTCCACTTGGGGCAAGATCTCCTCCCCAACCCGTAGATGGCACTCCACCCTTTTCCGGGCGAGAACCATGGACTCGGATTTGGAGGTGCTGATTCCCATCCAGAGTCGCTTCACACTCGGCTGCGAACCGATCCAGTGAGAGCTGAAGATCCTGGCCAGATGAAGCCATCAGGACCACATCATCTGCAAAAAGCAGAGACCTAATCCTGCAGCCACCAAACCGGATCCCCTCAACGCCTTGACTGCGCCTAGAAATTCTGTCCATAAAAGTTATGAACAGAATGGGTGACAAAGGGCAGTCTTGGCGGAGTCCGACCCTCACTGGAAACGTGTCCGACTTACTGCCGGCAATGCGGACCAAGCTCTGACACTGATCATACAGGGAGCGGACCGCCACAATAAGACAGTCCGATACCCCATACTCTCTGAGCACTCCCCACAGGACTTCCCGAGGGACACGGTCCAATGCCTTCTCCACATCCACAAAGCACATGTAGACTGGTTGGGCCAACTCCCATGCACCCTCAAGGACCCTGCCGAGAGTATAGAGCTGGTCCACAGTTCCACGATCAGGACCAAAACCACACTGTTCCTCCTGAATCCGAGGTTCGACTATCCGGCGTAGCCTCCTCTCCAGTACACCTGAATAGACCTTACCGGGAAGGCTGAAGAGTGTGATCCCACGATAGTTGGAACACACCCCCCGGTTCCCCTTCTTAAAGAGAGGAACCACCATCCCGGTCTGCCAATCCCCGGATTGAAAATAATCATCGGATCGATACAGCGTCCGCATTACTGAAGACGCCGCCTGTCGATCTCACGATCCACTCTTCCCTCACTCGTGAACAAGACTCCGAGGTACTTGAACTCCTCCACTTGGGGCAAGATCTCCTCCCCAAACCGGAGATGGCACTCCACCCTTTTCCGGGCGAGAACCATGGACTCGGATTTGGAGGTGCTGATTCCCATCCAGAGTCGCTTCACACTCGGCTGCGAACCGATCCAGTGAGAGCTGAAGATCCTGGCCAGATGAAGCCATCAGGACCACATCCATCCATCCATTTTCTACCGCTTATTCCCTTTGGGGTCGCGGGGGGCGCTGGAGCCTATCTCAGCTACAATCGGGCGGAAGGCGGGGTACACCCTGGACAAGTCGCCACCTCATCGCAGGGCCAACACAGATAGACAGACAACATTCACACTCACATCCACACACTAGGGCCAATTTAGTGTTGCCAATCAACTTATCCCCAGGTGCATGTCTTTGGAGGTGGGAGGAAGCCGGAGTACCCGGAGGGAACCCACGCAGTCACGAGGAGGACATGCAAACTCCACACAGAAAGATCCCGAGCCCGGGATTGAACCCAAGACTACTCAGGACCTTCGTATTGTGAGGCAGATGCACTAACCCCTCTGCCACCGTGAAGCCCATCAGGACCACATCATCTGCAAAAAGCAGAGACCTAATCCTGCAGCCACCAAACCAGATCCCCTCAACGCCTTGACTGCGCCTAGAAATTCTGTCCATAGAGGTTCAGAACAGAATGGGTGACAAAGGGCAGCCCTGGCGGAGTCCAACCCTCACTGGAAACGTGTCCGACTTACTGCCGACAATGCGGACCAAGCTCTGACACTGATCATACAGGGAGTGGACCGCCACAATCAGACAGTCCGATACCCCATACTCTCTGAGCACTCCCCACAGGACTTCCCGAGGGACACGGTCGAATGCCTTCTCCAAGTCCACAAAGCACATGTAGACTGGTTGGGCAAACTCCCATGCACCCTCAAGGACCCTGCCGAGAGTATAGAGCTGGTCCACAGTTCCACGACCAGGACGAAAACCACACTGTTCCTCCTGAATCCGAGGTTCGACTATCCGGCGTAGCCTCCTCTCCAGTACACCTGAATAGACCTTACCGGGAAGGCTGAGGAGTGTGATCCCACGATAGTTGGAACACACCCTCCGGTTCCCCTTCTTAAAGAGAGGAACCACCACCCCGGTCTGCCAATCCCCGGATTGTAAATAATCCATCCATCCATCCATCCATCTTCTTCCGCTTATCCGAGGTCGGGTCGCGGGGGCAGCAGCCTAAGCAGGGAAGCCCAGACTTCCCTCTCCCCAGCCACTTCGTCCAGCTCCTCCCGGGGGATCCCGAGGCGTTCCCAGGCCAGCCGGGAGACATAGTCTTCCCAACGTGTCCTGGGTCTTCCCCGTGGCCTCCTACCGGTCGGACGTGCCCGAAACACCTCCCGAGGGTTATTTGTTATTTGTTATAGGTTTTATTGCCCTTTTATTATTATTATTTTTTGGCTGCAGCTGTTACATATACTGTAATATTGTACAAGGTAATTAGGGATTTGTTATGTATTGTTATATATTATATACAAATATAATAAGTACCATTATCACTGCAGGACGAGGAATAGCTAAACATGCTTCAATACACACCGTAGCTCACCGGCGTCAAAATGTAAACAAATGCCCTACACATGACATCCACTGTAATGATACCAAGTACAGGAGCGTATCTAGTCGATACTACTATGATTACGTCAATATTTTTTGGCATCACAACATATTCTTTCTTTTTTTTTTAAATGTATATTATGTTTATAAAGTCAGTAAATATGTCCCTGGACACATGAGGACTTTGAATATGACCAATGTATGATCTTGTAACTACTTGGTATCAAATTGATACCTAAATGTGTGATATCATCCAAAACTAATGTCAAGTATCAAAGAAGAGAAGAATAAGTGATTATTACATTTTAACAGAAGTGTAGATAGAACATGTTAAAAGAGAAAATAAGCAGATATTAACAGTAAATGAACAAGTAGATTAATAATCCATTTTTACAGTTTGTCCCTCATAATGTGTACAAAATAATAGGTGTATAAATGACACAATATGTTACTGCATACGACTAATTAGGAGTCTTTGTTTGTTTACTTACTACTAAAAGTAGAGATGTCTGATAGTATCGGGCTACCGATATTATCGGCCGATAAATGCTTTAAAATGTAATATCGGAAATTATCGGTATCGGTTTCAAAAATGGAAATGTATGACTTTTTAAAAAGCCGCTGTGTACACGGACGTAGGGAGAAGTACAGAGCCACTAATCCTTTGCGTGCCAGCCCAGTCACATTATATATCTACGGCTTTTCACACACACAAGTGAATGCAAGGCATACTTGGTCAACAGCCATACAGGTCACACTGAGGGTGGCCGTGTAAACAAGTTTAACACTGTTACAAATATGCGCCGCACTGTGAACCCACACCAAACAAGAATGACAAACACATCGTAACACAACAGAACAAATACCCAGAAACCCTTGCAGCACTAACTCTTCCAGGACGCTACAATATACACCCGCTTACCTCAACCTCCTCATGCTCTCTCAGGGAGAGCATGTCCCAAATTCCAAGCTGCTGTTTTGAGGCATGTTAAAAAAAATAATGCACTTTGTGACTTTAATAATAAATATGGCAGTGCCATGTTGGCATTTTTTTCCATAACTTAAGTTGATTTATTTTGGAAAACCTTGTTACATTGTTTAATGCATCACAACAAAATTAGGCATAACAATGTGTTCATTCCACCACTGTATATAACAGTATCGGTAATTAAGAGTTGGACTATATCGGAATATCGGCAAAAAAGCCATTATCAGACATCTCTAACTAAAAGAAAAGTTGTCTAGTATGTTCACTATTTTATTTAAGGACTAAATTGCAATAAGAAACATATGTTTCATGTACTCTAACATTTTTTGTTAAAATAAAGCCAATAATGCAATTTTTTGTGGCATAAAAACATACTTGCCAACCTTGAGACCTCGGACACAACCGCGGAGTCCGCGGATTATCCGCGGATCGGGCGGTTGAAATTAAAAAAAATTAGATTTTATCCGCGGGTCGGGTCGGGCGGTTGAAATAAAAAAAAATTAGATTTTAAATAGATTCAGGCGGGTGGCAGTTAAACCAATTCGGAAATATATATACATAGTTAAATGTTGCTGAGGCGCACGTCCAGGGTCACCACCGCGCCCACCGCACCGACACCCCGCCTCGTCCGCCTTCGCCGCTGCCGGCGTCACGCGCAGCAGGTAAGCAGCTTACCTGCCCGCCACCCCTGTTGCCGGGGGGGCGCGTAACAGGGGTCACTCCGCGCGCAGTGCGCTCACGAAAGGGGTGGGGCTCACCCTGGTTGATATAGACAGCAGGACGGTGGCCATGGAAGTCGGAACCCGCTAAGGAGTGTGTAACAACCCACCTGCCGAATCAACTAGCCCTGAAAATGGATGGCGCTGGAGCGTCGGGCCCATACCCGGCCGTCGCCGGCAGCGAGACGCGCTTGGAGGTGCGCTCAGCGCGGCTCCCATATGATTGCGCACTGGTGTGCGTCTGGGCCGTGACAGCGTGGCACGCGAATGTCTGTGCTGCATTGGATCAGTCTCCTTTCTTTAACAGGCAAAAGCTTTATAACCTCACTAATGCCTTGCATCGTCTATATTAGATATATAACAACGGGCGGGTGCGGGCGGGTGCGGTTCTGATTAAATGTTAGAGCGGGTGGATGGCGGATGGTTGACGACTTTCTGATGCGGTTGCGGATGAAATAATTGCCTATCCGCGCATCTCTAATATATATATATATATATATATATATATATATATATATATATATATATATATATATATATATATATATATATATATATATAAGAAATACTTGACGTTCAGTGAATTCTAGCTATATATATATATATATATATATATATATATATATATATGTCTTAATAAGGTTATCCAAAAAATAGTGCTCGATACCGTAGTAGAGCGCAATATATGTATGTGTGGGAAAAAAAATCACAAGACTATTTCATCTCTACAGGCCTGTTTCATGAGGGGGTTCCCTCAATCATCAGGAGATTTTAATGGGAGCATTCACATACCATGGTTTATATAGGGCACAGAGTAGGTAGGTACAGGCTGGCGTAGGGGCGTGGTGATTGGCTCATGTGTTACCTAGGAGGTGTTTCCGTCTGTGGCGGCATGCTGTTACAATTTCGCTGCGCTTGTTGAGGGATGACAGGTCTGGACGGTAAATAATAAACAGTTTCTCTTTCAAGCATAGGTTGCATCTTTTATTACCACTATTGTAAGGTGTGCTGGATGCAAGAATTTGCCATGTTATTGAATATTCAACATTATTGTCTTTGAGGTCCCAAATGTGTTTGCTGAGTTCTGTGGTATTTCGCAGGTTTTTGTTCCTGAAAGAAGCCTTGTGATTGTTCCATCTGGTTTTGAATTCTGGTTTTGAATTCTGGTTTTAACAAGGCTTCTTTCAGGAACAAAAACCTGCGGAATACCACAGAACTCAGCAAACACATTTGGGACCTCAAAGACAATAATGTTGAATATTCAATAACATGGCAAATTCTTGCATCCAGCACACCTTACAATAGTGGTAATAAAAGATGCAACCTATGCTTGAAAGAAAAACTGTTTATTATTTACCGTCCAGACCTGTCATCCCTCAACAAGCGCAGTGAAATTGTAACAGCATGCCGCCACAGACGGAAACACCTCCTAGGTAACACATGAGCCAATCACCACGCCCCTACACCAGCCTGTACCCACCCACTCTGTGCCCTATATAATCCATGATATGTGAATGCTCCCATTAAAATCTCCTGATGATTGAGGAAACCCCCCCTCATGAAACAGGCCTGTAGAGATGAAATAGTCTTGTGATTTTTTTTCCCACACACACGTATATATATATATATATATATATATATATATATATATATATATATATATATATATATATATATATATATATATATATAAGAAATACTTGACATTCAGTGAATTCTAGCTATATATATATATATATATACATATATATATATATATATACATACATACATATATATTTATTTTATTATATATATATATATATATATATACATATATATACATACATACATACATACATACATACATACATATATATATATATATATATATATATATATATATATATATATATATATATATATATATATATATATATATATATATATATATAAAATAAATACTTGAATTTCAGTGTTCATTTATTTACACATATACACACACACAACACTCATCTACTCATTGTTGAGTTAAGGGTTGAATTGTCCATCCTTGTTCTATTCTCTGTCACTATTTTTCGAACCATGCTGAACACCCTGTCTCTGATGATGCATTGCTGTGTGGCACGCACATCAATGCTTTCATCAAATGCACTAGATGGCAGTATTGTCCTGTTTAAGAGTGTCACAACATTGCTGTTTACGGCAGACGAACTGCTGTTGTTGTGTGTTGTTGCCGCGCTGGGAGGACGTTAATGAAACTGCCTAACAATAAAACCCATGAAGGACCTGAGTCCGCCTGAATTTCGGGAGATTTTCGGGAGAAAATTTGTCCCGGGGAGGTTTTCGGGAGAGGCGCTGAATTTCGGGAGGGTTGGCAAGTATGCATAAAAAGGGTTGGCAAGTATGCATAAAAAGTACCGAAAAGTTTTGAAATAATTTTGGTACCGGTACCAAAATATTGGTATCGGGACAACCCTAATGTGTATACATCATTTATACACACACACACCTTGGCCCCTTAGACACCTTGGCCCTTGAGTCAAAAATATTAGCCCAGCTCTGCTATAAGGAGTCTTCTCAATACAAGGAATACCTTTTAGGCTCTCTTCACTCGGTCGTCCCGTACACTTCAAAAACTCTCTAGAACCCGAGTCAAGTGTTTGATGTCCACCATACCTAAATAGACACCAAATACTGCATTACACCAGACTACCCGAATGTACTCGAATGATTGAAAAAAATAAATGTTTTTAAGCTAAATTATTGGTAAACACAGTTTATGTATAATAATTTACGTAAAACCGCGAGTAATGAATACAGTTTTCATCAATTAATATATATGCAAGGCATACTTGGTCAACAGCCATACAGGTCACACTGAGGGGTGGCCGTATAAACAACTTTAACACTGTTACAAATATGTGTGAACCCACACTAAATAAGAATGGCAAACAAACACATTTCGGGAGAACATCCGCACTGTAACACAACATAAGCACAACAGTACAAATACCCAGAAAAGTTTTGAAATAATTTTGGTACCGGTACCAAAATATTGGTATCGGGACAACCCTAATGTGTATATATCATTTATACACACATACACCTTGGCCCCTTAGACAAATTGTTTCTCTCAACGTGGCCCTTGAGTCAAAATATTAGCCCAGCTCTGCTATAAAGAGTCTTCTCAATACAAGGAATACCTTTTTAGGTACACTTCAAAAACTCTCTAGAACCCGAGTCAAGTGTTTGATGTCCAAAGTAGAATTTTACAGCCAAGAAAAACAACAAAAAAAACCAGCTTTTCCTCTCCTTTCGTTTGTGAGGCTGCCTGCTGTTCTTCACCACACAGAGGCTTGTCGGAAGCCCACTTTTATGCGTTTGAAGGTGTTCAATTAGTCACATGTGAGATAGCTTTATACTAAGAAACATCATGTGATCACTCGCTCTCTCGTTGGACCTAGTACAAAAAAAAAGGAAGGATTGGAACCATCTGGCTGGTGTAGCGAATGACTCTTTTTTTATTTATTTTTTTCCTCCGTAGGAGCTGAAGGGATACTCCATTTTCTCCCGCCGCGCTCCCCCGGTTAATTTAATGCTCTGCCAGGATCGTAAAGATCAAACAAGTGGGGCGATATCATTAAAGCGCCGCAACGTTATCGCGTTTATCTAAACAAAGTGATGCGGCGACGATGATGAACGGGCGCTAATTAAAAAAAGCCCGCCATAAACAAAGCCTGGGTGAACAATGCTTTGTTTTATTCATCTGGCGCGTCACATGATTACACTTGGACATATCTATCATTAATTTCATTCCCTTCACTTAAAAGCTTTTATTGGAATTACTTTGGTTATTAGTTGCGAGGCAGCGGCGACAATCTCGCTCTCATCTCGCCGCATAAACCCGCGCATGTTATTCAAATGGCCTCATTTATTATGATAGCTTCCTCATGTAAATTGTGCTGACTGCTCGCCCTTGCGCGCTCCTCATTAGACTAATGAAAACCTTCAAACGCAAAAAAAAAAGAAGAAGAAAAAAAAAAAACTAAACAAGCTGCCAAATAAAGGTTCCGGGGGTTATTATGAAAATTACAACTGTGGGAGCTTTGCGAGGAGCTCTGCCTTCATTAATTCACGCTCAGCAAATTGCTAACTAATTTAGTTGCACTCCTCTGCATTAATGGGTTATTTTGTCCAAAATAAATAAATAAAAATGTTTTGGCAGAGCAAGACCTTTAGAGGGAAGGAGCAGAATGTTAATCAGGAACGGACAAGCAAAAAGTCAGTGTTCAAAAACAAGAAGGAAAAAAAAATACAAAAATGAGGGGTATTTTACTTGAACTAAGCAAAATTATCTGCCAATAGAACAAGAAAATTTGGCTTGTCAAGACTTTCCAAAACAAGTGAAATTAAAGCTGCAAGCAGCGATGGATGGGACCGACTTTGAGGGCACATAAAATCCAAACCAGAGCAGTAATTAAAACTCTTTCGTCAACTTTTAATCAGAAGGGTTCAATCTCTCTCCTGTGCTAGTTTGAAGCCGACACGACAAACGCGCTCAGAGGAGATAATGATTGAAAAAAGGTGACCGGTTTTTACAAAAATTTTGTTTTGAAGGGGGAATTGCAAACTTCCTGTTGATTTTAGCTGGGGGTTGTCAATATATGAAATGTAGGTCTAAGTGAGACCTACATAGAGGTTTTTGTTTCATGTCTCTCCGACCTTCCCAGTGGGAGTTACAGGCAGTTTTGTCATTTTTTTCTTCCGAGGAGCAGTTTTTTCTGCGTTTTATTCAAAAATTGCGCTAGAGCGCAATTTTGAGATTTGGGGTTAGGTTTTTTTATAAGATCACAATTTTTGCCAGTTCTGATGTGTGCGTTCAGTTTGGTGAGTTTTGAAGCGTGTTAAGGGGGTCAAATACAGCTCAAAGAGGCAAAAGTGACTGATTTTACTAAACTTTAGTGTTGAAGGGGGAATAGCAAACTTCCTGTAGATTTTTGGCCGAGGAAATAAATTAATAAAATTTAAGTCTAAGTGAGACCTACATAGAGGTTTTTGTTTCATGTCTCTACGACATTCGTACTGGGAGTTAGAAAAAGTTTACTTTGGTTTGATTTTTTTGATAAAAAGTTTAGCCGTATATATGTGTGTGTAAAATTTGGTGAGTTTTGAAGTATGTTAAGGGGGTCAAATTACAGCGCAAAGTTGCGGAATAATAATAATAATAATAATAAAACCTTAGAAATTCAATAGGTCCTTATGTCCCATTGCATAAGGACTCCCGAAGGGAGTCCTTTTGCAATGGGCCATGCGGGCCCTAAAAAAATACAAAAATGAGGGGTATTTTACTTGAACTAAGCAAAATTATCTGCCAATAGAACAAGAAAATTTGGCTTGTCAAGACTTTCCAAAACAAGTCAAATTAAAGCTGCAAGCAGCGATGGACGGGACCGACTTTGAGGGCACATAAAATCCAAACCGGAGCAGTAATTAAAACTCTTTGGTCAAATTTTAATCAGAAGGGTTCAATCTCTCTCCTGTGCTAGTTTGAAGCCGACACGACAAACGCGCTCAGAGGAGATAATGATTGAAAAAAGGTGACCGGTTTTTACAAAACTTTTGTTTTGAAGGGGGAATTGCAAACTTCCTGTTGATTTTAGCTGGGGGTTGTCAATTTATGAAATGTAGGTCTAAGTGAGACCTACATAGAGGTTTTTGTTTCCTACTGGAAGTTACAGGCAGTTGTGTCTGAGTTTTCTTCCTAGGAGCAGTTGCGTCTGTGTTTTCTTCCTAGGGGGCGCTATAGCGCAATTTTGAGTTTTGGGGTTGTTGTTTTTTTTTATTAGATCGCAATTTTTGCAAGTCCTGATGTGTGTGTCCAGTTTGGTGAGTTTTGAAGCATGTTAAGGAGGTCAAATTACAGCTCAAAGAGGCAAAAGTGACTGTTTTTAGTAAACTTTTGTTCTGCAGAGGGAATTGCCAACTTTGTGTTGATTTTTGCTGAAGGACGTCAATGTATGAAATCTAGGTCTAAGTCAGACCTACATAGATGTTTTTGTTTCATGTCTCTACGACATTACTACCGGAAGTTACAAGCAGTTTTGTCTGTGTTTTTCCTAGGGGGCGCTAGAGCGCAATTTTTAGTTTTGGGGTTCTTATTCTTATTTTTCGGAGTATAAGTCGCACCGGAGTATAAGCCGCACCTGCCGAAAATGCATAATAAAGAAGGAAAAAAACATATATAAGTCGCACTGGAGCCCGGCCAAACTATGAAGAAAACTGCGACTTATAGTCCGAAAAATATGGTACTTAATTTTTTGTATTTTTTGTATCAATTATTTTTTGGGTAAAAATATGTGTGCCATTTTATTATTATTATTATTTCATTTTTCATTTTTTAATAATGAAGTAGTCTAACATTTTTATAGATTCATGTACTAATAGTTTTTGAAAGTTGGTTATTGTGTGACTTTCCACATCAAGATTTTTCCCTCCACTAGTTTTATTTGAACCGTTTTTGGGGTTTTCATGAATGGTGCATAAATTCAAAATTATTTTGATAACAATAACTGTTATAGGAAATCCACTTGTGCAAGGTGGTATTATTTCAAGTAAACTGCGATAACTCATCAAAACCTAAGTAGGTAATACGATTTTGTAAAGTGTTTATTGTGTTTACATTGAATTACTAATATTTAAAATGATCTAATGTCAACCTAGTTATTTAAAAAAGATCAATATTATCAAATTCTTGTTCATTAATTATTTTGTTTTACTATATTATTATTTATATTATTATATGAAATATTATTGCAAAAGGTAAATTGACTGAATCATTTTTATTAATTTACTTTTTACTTATTTATTGTTATAAATAATACATATATTATTATAAATTAATATAAATACTATATTTATTTATATTATTATATGAAATATTATTGCATAAAGTAGAATGACCTAATATTTTTTTTCTTTAAATTTACTTCTTACTTATTTATTTTTAATTAATAATAAATGTAGTATTATAAATTAATATAAATAATATATTTTATTATTATAATTATATATATATATTTTTTTTTACACTGTATTATCAAACTATATACCCCTGCAGCGCAAAGGGCAACATTCTTATGTACCGTATTTTTCGGAGTATAAGTCGCACCGGAGTATAAGTCGCACCTGCCGAAAATACATAATAAAGAAGGGAAAAAACATATATAAGTCGCACTGGAGCCCGGCCAAATTATGAAAAAAAACTGCGACTTATAGTCCGAAAAATACGATACTTGATTTTTTGTATTTTTTGTATCAATTATTTTTTTGGTAAAAATATGTGTGCCATTTTATTATTATTATTATTATTATTATTTTATTTTTCATTTTTTAATAATGAAGTACTCTAACATTTTTATAGATTCATGTACTAACAGTTTTTGAAAGTTGGTTATTGTGTGACTTTCCACATTAATATTTTTCCCTCAACTAGTTTTATTTGAACCGTTTTTGGGGTTTTCATGAATGGTGCATAAATTCAAAATTATTTTGATAAC
>NC_084560.2:45625420-45655420 GCF_033978685.3 Nerophis lumbriciformis
ATTTACAAATCATAATGTTGTTGTTTTTTTTTTACATTTACATGTTTCGGTTAATAGTAATCTATCTATATTTGTCGTTATTTATATTTTCTGAATAAATGATGTGATAATGTTCATCAGTCAACTCATTGGTGTTCATTTTTAATCTATCATGATAAAAAAATGATATCAAAATCAAATGACAGTTACGGTATACACGGTTATACGGTTTTTATCACAACTAAAAACCGTATAAGAGTTAAAAAAATAAAAATAAAATAAAATAAAATCACGCACCTACCATCAAAGTTAAGCTAGCTTGTTATTACATTTTAACGTATTTTTATTACGACTAAAAATTGTAAGAGTTTATAAAAAAAAGAAAGAAAAAAAAGACGTACCTACCATCAAAGTTAAGCTAGCTTGTTATTACATTTTAACATATTTTTATCACAAGTAAAAACTGTATAAGAGTTAAAAAAATAAAAATAAAATAAAATAAAATCACGCACCTACCATCACCTAGCTTGTTATTACATTTTAACGTATTTTTATTACGACTAAAAAATGTAAGAGTTTATAAAAAAACAAAAAAAACATGCACCTACCATCAAAGTTAAGCTAGCTTGTTATTACATTTTAACATATTTTTATCACAACAAAAAATCGTATAAGAGTTAAAAAAATAAAAATAAAAATAAAATCACGCAGTGTGTTATTAATGTAGTTTGATCATTTTCCTCCACTGATGTGAATTTATTTTGTACATATGTCATACTTGCCAACCTTGAGACCTTCAATTTCGGGAGGTGGGGGGTGGGGGCGGGGAGGGGGCGTGGTTGGGGGAGGGGCGTGGTTAAGAGGGGAGGAGTATATTTACAGCTAGGATTCACCAAGTCAAGTATTTCATATATATATATATATATATATATATATATATATATATGAAATACTAAATCAAGTATTTCATATATATATATATATATATATATATATATATATATATATATATATATATATATATGAAATACTAAGTTAAGTATTTCATATATATATATATATATATATATATATATATGTATATATATATGTAAAAATCGTTTCAGGGTTAAAAAAACAAAAACAAAAAAACACGCACTTACCATCAAAGTTAAGCTAGCTTGTTATTACATTTTAACATATTTTTATCACAACTAAAAACTGTATAAGAGTTAAAAAAATAAAAATAAAATAAAATCACGCACCTACCATCAAAGTTAAGCTAGCTTGTTATTACATTTTAACGTATTTTTATTACGACTAAAAATTGTAAGAGTTTATAAAAAAAAAAAAGACGTACCTACCATCAAAGTTAAGCTAGCTTGTTATTACATTTTAACATATTTTTATCACAACTAAAAACTGTATAAGAGTTAAAAAAAAAAAAATAAAATAAAATAAAATCACGCACCTACCATCAAAGTTAAGCTAGCTTGTTATTACATTTTAACGTATTTTTATTACGACTAAAAATTGTAAGAGTTTATAAAAAAACCAAAAAAAACCACGTACCTACCATCAAAAATAAGCTAGCTTGTTATTACATTTTAACATATTTTTATCACAACTAAAAACCGTGTAAGAGTTAAAAAAATAAAAATAAAATAAAATAAAATCACGCACCTACCATCAAAGTTAAGCTAGCTCGTTATTACATTTTAACGTATTTTTATTACGACTAAAAATTGTAAGAGTTTATAAAAAAAACAAAAAAAACATGCACCTACCATCAAAGTTAAGCTACCTTGTTGTTACATTTTAACATATTTTTATCACAGCAAAAAATCGTATAAGAGTTAAAAAAAATAAAAATAAAAATAAAATCACGCAGTATGTTATTAATGTAGTTTGATCATTTTCCTCCACTGATGTGAATTTATTTTGTACATATGTCATACTTGCCAACCTTGAGACCTTCAATTTCGGGAGGTGGGGGGTGGGGCCGGGGAGGGGGCGTGGTTGGGGGAGGGGCGTGGTTAAGAGGGGAGGAGTATATTTACAGCTAGGATTCACCATGTCAAGTATTTCATATATATATATATATATATATATATATATATATATATATATATATATGAAATACTAAGTCAAGTATTTCATATATATATATATATATATATATATATATATATATATATATATGAAATACTAAGTCAAGTATTTCATATATATATATATATATATATATATATATATATATATATATATATATATATATATATATATGTAAAAATCGTTTCAGGGTTAAAAAAACAAAAACAAAAAAACACGCACTTACCATCAAAGTTAAGCTAGCTTGTTATTACATTTTAACATATTTTTATCACAACTAAAAACCGTGTAAGAGTTAAAAAAAATAAAAATAAAATAAAATAAAATCACGCACCTACCATCAAAGTTAAGCTAGCTTGTTATTACATTTTAACGTATTTTTATTACGACTAAAAATTGTAAGAGTTTATAAAAAAAACAAAAAAAACATGCACCTACCATCAAAGTTAAGCTAGCTTGTTATTACATTTTAACATATTTTTATCACAACTAAAAATCGTATAAGAGTTAAAAAAAAATAAAAAAAATAAAATAAAATCACGCACCTACCATCAAAGTTAAGCTAGCTCGTTATTACATTTTAACGTATTTTTATTACGACTAAAAATCGTATAAGAGTTTAAAAAAACAAAAAAAACAAACAAAAAAAACACGCACCTACCAACAAGGTTAAGCTGGCTTGTTATTGCATTTTAACTGATTTTTATCACAACTAAAAATCGAATAAGAGTTTAAAAAACAACAACAATAAAAAACAGCACGCATATATATATATATATATATATATATATATATATATATATATATATATATATATATATACATATATATATATATATATATATATATGTATGTAAAAATCGTTTCAGGGTTAAAAAAACAAAAACAAAACAACACACACTTACCATCAAAGTTAAGCTAGCTTGTTATTACATTTTAACATATTTTTATCACAACTAAAAACCGTGTAAGAGTTAAAAAAAAAATAAATAAATAAAATAAAATCACGCACCTACCATCAAAGTTAAGCTAGCTTGTTATTACATTTTAATGTATTTTTATTACGACTAAAAATTGTAAGAGTTTATAAAAAAACCAAAAAAAAAACCACGTACCTACCATCAAAGTTAAGCTAGCTTGTTATTACATTTTAACATATTTTTATCACAACTAAAAATCGTATAAGAGTTTAAAAAAAATAAAAAAATAAAATAAAATCACGCACCTACCATCAAAGTTAAGCTAGCTTGTTATTACATTTTAACGTATTTTTATTATGACTAAAAATTGTAAGAGTTTATAAAAAAAACAAAAAAAACATGCACCTACCATCAAAGTTAAGCTAGCTTGTTATTACATTTTAACGTATTTTTATTACGACTAAAAATCGTATAAGAGTTTAAAAAAACAAAAAAAATAAACAAAAAAAACACGCACCTACCAACAAGGTTAAGCTGGCTTGTTATTGCATTTTAACTGATTTTTATCACAACTAAAAATCGAATAAGAGTTTAAAAAACAACAACAATAAAAAACAGCACATATATATATATATATATATATATATATATATATATATATATATATATATATATATATATATATATATATATATATATATATATATATATATATATATATATATGTAAAAATCGTTTCAGGGTTAAAAAAACAAAAACAAAAAAACACGCACTTACCATCAAAGTTAAGCTAGCTTGTTATTACATTTTAACATATTTATATCACAATTAAAAACCGTGTAAGAGTTAAAAAAATAAAAATAAAATAAAATAAATTCACGCACCTACCATCAAAGTTAAGCTAGCTTGTTATTACATTTTAACGTATTTTTATTACGACTAAAAATTGTAAGAGTTTATAAAAAAAACAAAAAAAAAAACACGTACCTACCATCAAAGTTAAGCTAGCTTGTTATTACATTTTAACATATTTTTATCACAACTAAAAATCGTATAAGAGTTAAAAAATAAAAATATAAAAAAATAAAATCACGCACCTACTATCAAAGTTAAGCTAGCTCGTTATTACATTTTAACATATTTTTTATCACAACTAAAAATCGTATAAGAGTCAAAAAAATAAAAAAAATAAAAATAAAATCACGCACCTACCATCAAAGTTAAGCTAGCTCGTTATTACATTTTAACGTATTTTTATTACGACTAAAAATCGTATTAGAGTTTAAAAAAACAAAACAAACAAAAAAAAAAACACGCACCTACCAACAAGGTTAAGCTGGCTTGTTATTGCATTTTAACTGATTTTTATCACAACTAAAAATCGAATAAGAGTTTAAAAAACAACAAAAATAAATACAGCACGCATATATATATATATATATATATATATATATATATATATATATATATATATATATATATATATATATATGTAAAAATCGTTTCAGGGTTAAAAAAACAAAAACAAAAAAACACGCACTTACCATCAAAGTTAAGCTAGCTTGTTATTACATTTTAACATATTTTTATCACAACTAAAAATCATATAAGAGTTAAAAAAAATAAAATAAAAAAATAAAATCACGCACCTACCATCAAAGTTAAGCTAGCTTGTTATTACATTTTAACGTATTTTTATTACGACTAAAAATTGTAAGAGTTTATAAAAAAAACAAAAAAAACATGCACCTACCATCAAAGTTAAGCTAGCTTGTTATTACATTTTAACATATTTTTATCACAACTAAAAACTGCATAAGAGTTAAAAAAATAAAAATAAAATAAAATAAAATCACGCACCTACCATCAAAGTTAAGCTAGCTTGTTATTACATTTTAACGTATTTTTATTACGACTAAAAATTGTAAGAGTTTATAAAAAAAAGAAAAAAAAAAAGACGTACCTACCATCAAAGTTAAGCTAGCTTGCTATTACATTTAAACATATTTTTATCACAACTAAAAACCGTGTAAGAGTTAAAAAAAATAAAATAAAATAAAATAAAATTACGCACCTACCATCAAAGTTAAGCTAGCTTGTTATTACATTTTAACGTATTTTTATTACGACTAAAAATTTTAAGAGTTTATAAAAAAAACAAAAAAAAAACACGTACCTACCATCAAAGTTAAGCTAGCTTGTTATTACATTTTAACATATTTTTATCACAACTAAAAACCGTGTAAGAGCTAAAAAAATAAAAATAAAATAAAATAAAATCACGCACCTACCATCAAAGTTAAGCTAGCTCGTTATTACATTTTAACGTATTTTTATTACGACTAAAAATTGTAAAAGTTTATAAAAAAAACAAAAAAAAAAGACGTACCTACCATCAAAGTTAAGCTAGCTTGTTATTACATTTTAACATATTTTTTATCACAACTAAAAATCGTATAAGAGTTAAAAAATAAATAAATAAAAAAATAAAATCACGCACCTACCATCAAAGTTAAGCTAGCTCGTTATTACATTTTAACGTATTTTTATTACGACTAAAAATCGTATAAGAGTTTAAAAAAACCAAAAAAATAAACAAAAAAAACACGCACCTACCAACAAGGTTAAGCTGGCTTGTTATTGCATTTTAACTGATTTTTATCACAACTAAAAATCGAATAAGAGTTTCAAAAACAACAACAATAAATATAGCACGCATATATATATATATATATATATATATATATATATATATATATATATATATATATATATATATATATATATATATATATATATATATAAATAAAAGAAATACTTGAATTTCAGTGTTCATTTATTTACACATATACACACACATAACACTCATCTACTCATTGTTGAGTTAAGGGTTGAATTGTCCATCCTTGTTCTATTTGTCACTATTTTTCTAACCATGCTGAACGCCCTCTCTGATGATGCATTGCTGTGTGGCACGCACAAAAGTGCTTTCATCAAATGCACTAGATGGCAGTATTGTCCCGTTTAAGAGTGTCACAACATTGCTGTTTACGGCAGACCGACTGCTTTACGGTAGACGAAAAACGCGACTGCTGTTGTTGTGTGTTGTTACCGCGCTGGGAGGACGTTAATGAAACTGCCTAACAATAAACCCACATAAGAAACCCTCGATCATTCTACAGTTATAACGTCATTGGGGCAGGTACGCCGTTTATATTGTGTGCCTGAATTTCGGGAGATTTTCGGGAGAAAATTTGTCCCGGGAGGTTTTCGGGAGAGGCGCTGAATTTCGGGAGTCTCCCGGAAAATCCGGGAGGGTTGGCAAGTATGACATGTATCTACAAAGATACAAATAATTGCTATTGCGACATCCAGTGGACACATTTAGAACAGCAGTTTCTTTCATTAAAAAAATTCTGGTTCATTTTTATACTTAGCAAAGTCATCCCGCGGTACGTTTGACACCCCTGATTTATGGCAAATATGAAGTCAAAATGGATATCTATTAAAGTTTTACAATATAACTAAAACTGACCTTTTTCAGCGTGCATCCTTTTCAGCTCGTGGCTCATGTCGTGCGCCAGGTCTCCCTCTTTAGGCCCCGGCGGCATGTTGGGGGACAAGCCCAGCAGGACCTGGTTCATGGACAGGCCGTTGTGGTGTGGCGCTGAGGACAACAACGATGTGGGACGAACAGGGTCATTTAAAAAAAATTTTTTTTTTAAAGAAATGACATAAAAATGTCAAAAGTTGGTGAAGTGGAGGAGGAGGCGACGTACGTATTCTGTCCGAGGAGCTTTCTGTGTGGGCCGGCGAGCTGGACACGCTGCTGCTGCGGTGGGACGACGGGTGGCTGCCGGGCCTCCTGTGGTCCTCCAAGGACGGGGCGGGGGAGGGACTGTCCGGGATCCGCTCCTGCAAACCCTGCAGCCACAACACCAACACACCATCCAAAATATAAACATCCAGTTTAGGCCCATATTTGCAAGAGTATTTTTGAAGTCCACAATCAGGCATTAACCTCGCCAATCAAAGCATTTTTTTAAACATGTAGTGTGACCAAACATTAGCAGTTAGAGCAACATTGAAAAATTGACATCACAATATGCTGTTTTTTTTGCAACATGTTAAGTTAAAGTACCAATGATTGTCAATGTACCGTGAGAATGGAAGGAAATTACTCAGGAAATTACGCTAAGTCAGCACTTTAAAAGCAAGAAAATCGCCGACACGCACCTACCATCAAAGTTACATTTTAACGTATTTTATCACAAATAAAAATCGTTTAAGTTAAAAAAAAAAAAAAAAAAAAAAAAACACGCACCTACCATCAAAGTTAAGCTAGCTTGTTATAACATTTTAACGTATTTTTATCACAACTAAAAACTGTATAAGAGTTAAAAAAATAAAAATACAATAAAATAAAATCACGCACCTACCATCAAAGTTAAGCTAGCTTGTTATTACATTTTAACATATTTTTATTACGACTAAAAATTGTAAGAGTTTATAAAAAAACAAAAAAAACACGCACCTACCATCAAAGTTAAGCTAGCTTGTTATTACATTTTAACATATTTTTATCACAACTAAAAATCGTATAAGAGTTAAAAAAAATTAAATAAAAAAAATTAAATCACGCACCTACCATCAAAGTTAAGCTAGCTTGTTATTACATTTTAACATATTTTTATCACAACTAAAAATCGTATAAGAGTTAAAAAAAAATTAAATAAAAAAAATAAAATCACGCACCTACCATCAAAGTTATTACATTTTAACATATTTTTATTACAACTAAAAATCGTATAAGAGTTAAAAAAAAAAAATTAAAAAAATTAAATCACGCACCTACCATCAAAGTTAAGCTAGCTTGTTATTACATTTTTAACATATTTTTATTACGACTAAAAATCGTATAAGAGTTTAAAAAAACAAAAAAAACAAACAAAAAAAACACGCACCTACCAACAAGGTTAAGCTGGCTTGTTATTACATTTTAACTGATTTTTATCACAACTAAAAATCGAATAAGAGTTTAAAAAACAACAACAATAGAAAACAGCACGCACTTACCATCAAAGTTAGGCTAGCTTGTTATTACATTTTAACATATTTTTATCACAACTAAAAATCTTATAAGATTTAAAAATAAATAAATAAATACATTTAAAAAAAACACGCACCTACCATCAAAGTTAAGCTAGCTTGTTATGACATTTTAATGTATTTTTTATCACAACAAAAAAATCGTATAAGAGTTAAAAAAAAAAATTCACACAAATTAAATCACGCACCTACCATCAAAGTTAAGCTGGCTTGTTATTACATTTTAACATATTTTTATTACGACTAAAAATCGTATAAGAGTTTAAAAACAAACAAACAAACAAAAAACACGCACCTACCATCAAAGTTAAGCTAGCTTGTTATTACATTTTAATGTATTTTTATCACAACTAAAAACCGCATAAGAGTTAAAAAAAAAAAAATAAAATAAAATAAAATTACGCACCTACCATCAAAGTTAAGCTAGCTTGTTATTACATTTTAACGTATTTTTATTACGACTAAAAATTGTAAGTTGATAAAAAAAACAAAAAAAACACGCACCTACCATTAAAGTTAAACTAGCTTGTTATTACATTTTAACATATTTTTTATCACAACTAAAAATCGTATAAGAGTTAAAAAAAAATTAAATAAAACAAATAAAATCACGCACCTACCACCAAAGTTAAGCTAGCTTGTTATTACATTTTAACGTATTTTTATTACGACTAAAAATTGTAAGAGTTTATAAAAAAACAAAAAAAACACGCACCTACCATCAAAGTTAAGCTAGCTTGTTATTACATTTTAACATATTTATATCACAACTAAAAATCGTTTGAGTTAAAAAAAACAAAAACAAAAAAACACGCACCTACCATCAAAGTTAAGCTAGCTTGTTATTACATTTTAACATATTTTTATCACAACTAAAAATCGTTTAAGAGTTAAAAAAAAATAAAATAAAAAAAATAAAATCACGCACCTACCATCAAAGTTAAGCTAGCTTGTTATTACATTTTAACATATTTTTATCACAACAAAAAACGTATAAGGGTTAAAAAAACAAAAACAAAAAAACACGTACCTACCATCAAAGTTAAGCTAGCTTGTTATTACATTTTAACGTATTTTATCACAAATAAAAATCGTTTAAGTTAAAAAACAAAACAAAACAAAAAAAAACACGCACCTACCATCAAAGTTAAGCTAGCTTGTTATTACATTTAATGTATTTTTATCACAACTAAAAATTGTATAAGTTAAAAAAACAACAACAAAAAAACATGCACCTACCATCAAAGTTAAGCTAGCTTTTTACATTTTAACGTATTTTTATCACAACTAAAAATCGTAAGAGTTTATAAAAAAAAAACGCGCCTACATCAAAGTTAAGCTAGCTTGTTATTACATTTTAACATATTTTTTATCACAACAAAAAATCGAATAAGAGTTAAAAAAACAAAAACAAAAAAAACACGCACTTACCATCAAAGTTAAGCTAGCTTGTTATTACATTTTAACATATTTTTATCACAACTAAAAATCGTATAAGAGTTAAAAAAAAATTAAATAAAAAAATTATATCACGCACCTACCATCAAAGTTAAGCTAGCTTGTTATTACATTTTAACATATTCTTATCACAACTAAAAATCGTATAAGAGTTAAAAAAAAATTAAATAAAAAAATTAAATCACGCACCTACCATCAAAGTTAAGATAGCTTGTTATTACATTTTAACATATTTTTATTACGACTAAAAATCGTATAAGAGTTTAAAAACAAACAAACAAACAAAAAAAACACGCACCTACCATCAAAGTTAAGCTGGCTTGTTATTACATTTTAACGTATTTTATCACAAATAAAAATCGTATAAGAAGTTTTAAAAAAACAAAAAAACATGTACTTACCATCAAAGTTAAGCTAGCTTGTTATTACATTTAATGTATTTTCATCACAACCAAAAATTGTATAAGTAAAAAAAAAACAAAAAAAAACATGCACCTACCATCAAAGTTAAGCTAGCTTGTTATTACATTTTAACATATTTATATCACAACTACAAATCGTATAAGAGTTTAAAAAAAAAAAAAATAAATAAATAAAATCACGCACCTACCATCAAAGTTAAGCTAGCTTGTTATTACATTTTAACGTATTTTTATCACAATTAAAAATCGTAAGAGTTTATAAAAAAAAAACACGCACCTACCATCAAAGTTAAGCTAGCTTGTTATTACATTTTAACATATTTTTATCACAACTAAAAACCGTATAAGAGTTAAAAATAAACAAATAAAAAAATAAAATCACGCACCTACCATAAAAGTTAAGCTAGCTTGTTATTACATTTTAACGTATTTTTATTACGACAAAAAAATCGTATAAGAGTTAAAAAAAAATTAAATAAAAAAATTAAATCACGCACCTACCATCAAAGTTAAGCTAGCTTGTTATTACATTTTAACATATTTTATTACAACTAAAAATCGTATAAGAGTTAAAAAAAATTAAAAAAATTAAATCACGCACCTACCATCAAAGTTAAGCTAGCTTGTTATTACATTTTAACCTATTTTTATTACGACTAAAAATCGTATAAGAGTTAAAAAAAAATTAAATAAAAAAATTAAATCACGCACTTACCATCAAAGTTAAGATAGCTTGTTATTACATTTTAACATATTTTTATTACGACTAAAAATCGTATAAGAGTTTAAAAACAAACAAACAAAAAAAACAACACGCACCTACCATCAAAGTTAAGCTGGCTTGTTACTACATTTTAACGTATTTTATCACAAATAAAAATCGTATAAGAAGTTTTAAAAAAACAAAAAAACATGTACTTACCATCAAAGTTAAGCTAGCTTGTTATTACATTTAATGTATTTTTATCACAACTAAAAATTGTATAAGTTAAAAAAACAACAAAAAAACATGCACCTACCATCAAAGTTAAGCTAGCTTGTTATTACATTTTAACATATTTTTTATCACAACAAAAAATCGTATAAGAGTTAAAAAAACAAAAAGAAAAAAAACACGCACCTACCATCAAAGTTAAGCTAGCTTGTTATTACATTTTAACATATTTTTATCACAACTAAAAATCGTATAAGAGTTAAAAAAAAATTAAATAAAAAAATTATATCACGCACCTACCATCAAAGTTAAGCTAGCTTGTTATTACATTTTAACATATTCTTATCACAACTAAAAATCGTATAAGAGTTAAAAAAAAATTAAATAAAAAAATTTAATCACGCACCTACCATCAAAGTTAAGATAGCTTGTTATTACATTTTAACATATTTTTATTACGACTAAAAATCGTATAAGAGTTTAAAAACAAACAAACAAAAAAAAAAACACGCACCTACCATCAAAGTTAAGCTGGCTTGTTATTACATTTTAACGTATTTTATCACAAATAAAAATCGTATAAGAAGTTTTAAAAAAACAAAAAAACATGTACTTACCATCAAAGTTAAGCTAGCTTGTTATTACATTTAATGTATTTTTATCACAACTAAAAATTGTATAAGTTAAAAAAACAACAAAAAAACATGCACCTACCATCAAAGTTAAGCTAGCTTGTTATTACATTTTAACATATTTTTATCACAATAAAAAAATCGTATAAGAGTTAAAAAAAACAAAAACAAAAAAACACGCACTTACCATCAAAGTTAAGCTAGCTTGTTATTACATTTTAACATATTTTTATTACAACTAAAAATCGTATAAGAGTTAAAAAAAAAAATTCAAACAAATTAAATCACGCACCTACCATCAAAGTTAAGCTGGCTTGTTATTACATTTTAACATATTTTTATTACGACTAAAAATCGTACAAGAGTTTAAAAACAAACAAACAAAAAAAAAACACGCACCTACCATCAAAGTTAAGCTAGCTTGTTATTACATTTTAATGTATTTTTATCACAACTAAAAATCGTATAAGAGTTTACAAAAACAAAAAAACTACAAAAAAAACACGTTATTACATTTTAACGGATTTTTATCACAACTAAAATCGAATAAGAGTTAAAAAAAATAAAAACGCACCTACCACCAAAGTTAACCAGCTTGTAACTAAATTTTTACTTATTTTTTACCACAACTAAAAATCGTATGAGTTAAAGAAAAAACAAAAAAACAAAAAACATGCACCTACCATCAAAGTTAAGCTAGCTTGTAACTAAATTTTTACTTATTTTTTACCACAACTAAAAATCGTATAAGAATGAAAAAAAACTAAAAAAAAAACGCACCTACCATCAAAGATAAGCTAGCTTGTTACTACATTTTTACTTATTTTTGTACCACAACTAAATATCGTATAAGAGTTTAAAAAAAACAACTAAACTAAACAAAAAACACGCACCTACCATCAAAGTTAAGATAGCTTGTTAATACATTTTTACTTATTTTTTATCACAACTATAAATCGTATAAGAGTTTAAACAAACAAACAAAAAACACGCACCTACCATCAAAGTTAAGCTAGCTTGTAACTACATTTGTGCTTTTTTTTTTTTTTTACCACAACTAAAAATCGTATAAGAGTTAAAAAAATAAAAAAATAAAAATGCATCTACCATCAAAGTTAAGCTAGATTATTATTACATTTTTTTTTACCACAAATAAAAATCGTATGAGTTAAAAAAAATTTGAATAAAAAAAAAACACACACCTACCATCAAAGTTAAGCTAGCTTGTAACTAAATTTTTACTTATTTTTTACCACAACTAAAAATCGTATAAAAGTTTAAAAACAACAACAACAAAAACACGCACCTACCATCAAAGTTAAGATAGCATGTAACTACATTTTTACTTATTTTTTACCACAACTAAAAATCGTATAAGAATTAAAAAAAACTAAAAAAAAAAACGCACCTACTATCAAAGATAAGCTAGCTTGTTACTACATTTTTACTTTTTTTTTTTTACCACAACTAAAAATCGTATAAGAGTATAATAACAAATAAAAATAAATAAAAAACACGCACCTACCATCAAAGTTAAGCTAGCTTGTAACTAAATTTTTTACTTATTTTTTACCACAACTAAAAATCGTATAAGAATTTTAAAAAAAACTAAAAAAAAACGCACCTACTATCAAAGATAAGCTAGCTTGTTACTACATTTTTACTTATTTTTTTTAGCACAACTAAAAATCGTATAAGAGTTAAAAAAACTAAACTAAACTAAACAAAAAACACGCACCTACCATCAAAGTTAAGATAGCTTGTTAATAAATTTTTACTTATTTTTTACCACAACTAAAAATCGTATAAGAATGAAAAAAAACTTTAAAAAAAAACGCACCTACTATCAAAGATAAGCAAGCTTATAACTAAATTTTAACTTATTTTTTACCACAACTAAAAATCGTATAAGAATTTAAAAAAAAACTAAAAAAAAAACGCACCTACTATCAAAGTTAAGCTAGCTTGTAACTAAATTTTTACTTATTTTTTACCACAACTAAAAATCGTATACAAGTTTAAAAAAAACAACAACAAAAACACGCACCTACCATCAAAGTTAAGCTAGCTTGTAACTAAATGTTTTACTTATTTTTTACCACAACTAAAAATCGTATAAAAGTTTAAAAACAACAACAACAAAAACACGCACCTACCATCAAAGTTAAGATAGCATCTAAGTACATTTTTACTTATTTTTTACCACAACTAAAAATCGTATAAGAGTTAAAAAAATAAAAACGCACCTACCATCAAAGTTAAGCTAGATTGTTATTACATTTTTACTTATTTTTTTTACCACAACTAAAAATCGTACAAGAATGAAAAAAAACTTTAAAAAAAAACGCACCTACTATTAAAGATAAGATAGCTTGTAACTACATTTTTACTTATTTTTTACCACAACTAAAAATCGTATAAGAATTAAAAAAAAAACCTAAAAAAAACCCGCACCTACTATCAAAGATAAGCTAGCTTGTTACTACATTTTTACTTATTTTTTTTACCACAACTAAAAATCGTATAAGAGTTAAAAAAACAAACTAAACTAAACAAAAAACACGCACCTACCATCAAAGTTAAGATAGCTTGTTAATAAATTTTTACTTATTTTTTACCACAACTAAAAATCGTATAAGAATGAAAAAAAACTTTTAAAAAAAATGCACCTACTATCAAAGATAAGCTAGCTTGTAACTAAATTTTTACTTATTTTTTACCACAACTAAAAATCGTATAGAATTAAAAAAAAAACTTAAAAAAAACGCACCTACTATCAAAGATAAGCTAACTTGTTACTACATTTTTACTTATTTTTTTACCACAACTAAATATCGTATAAGAGTTAAAAAAACAACTAAACTAAACAAAAAACACGCACCTATCATCAAAGTTAAGATAGCTTGTTAATACATTTTTACTTATTTTTTACCACAACTAAAAATCGTATAAGAATTAAAAAAAAAAAAAAAAAAAGGACCCAGCTCACAGTTTCTGAATTTTGTCTGCTTGTTTTTGTCAAGCTGCTGCACTGACGTTAGCGATGCAGCTATTTTGGCGGAGGTGCGTTCTGCATCGGAAGATACCTTGATGACAGAGGTGACCATCCTCGAGGGCAGGCTCTGGCTGTGGGCGGCGGCGGCCATGTTGGCGATGGTGCTGAGGTGGTTCATCTGGCTCATCGCCATGGTGACGGAGGCCGGCGGCAGGCTGACGGGGATCAGGGGGTGGGGCATCATCATGAAGGGGAGCTCCAGGCCTGCGCGAGAGAAGTCGTTGGTTAGTCAACGACGCGTATGACGGCCGAGAGGGGACAAACTTTGGGAACTCGGCGAAGAGACGCCGTTAATCCGCCGATTTAGCGGCTCCCACCCTTGAGATATCCCCCTTAAAAAGTCCAATAACAGTAAAGCTTTACATCTACTGGAGGGGAATCATTCTCCATGTTAACATAACACGCATAAATGTTTTACGGCGCCACGTTAATAATAGAACGCAATAATAATAAAGAAAGGGGGATTAAAAACTACACACACAATGGTTCACAGAGCAAAGTTTACTCAGCAATAAAAAGGAATCAATTACGCTGTGATATTATGGAAATGGTCTCAATATTTGAATATAAAAAAACCTTGAAAGCCGCCAATGACTCGTTAAAGCGCCACAAACACGGCTAATTATATCAGCCGAAAGAGAGCCAGAAATGGACTTTCAGTCGGCATAATAAAAAAGCCTTTTCTGCCCCTTTCATGCATTAACACACATTATTCCATCAGACGCTATCAAATCTTTTAAATAATTCAATTGCAGTCTGCCGCCGGACGCCTAATTGGGGGGAATTGAAGACGTTTAAACGGCAAAGAGAGCCTAATAAAGTCATGGCTGAGGAAGGGGAAGCATGAGGGTGCGGGGTGGCTTTGACCAAACACATTACATTTTAATGTATGTTTATCACAACTAAAAATCGTGTAAGATTAAAAAAAAAAAAAAACACGCACCTACCATCAAAGCTAGCTTGTTATTACATTTTAACATATTTTTATCACAACAAAAAATCGTATAAGAGTTAAAATAAAAATAAAATAAAATAGACACGCACCTACCATCAAAGTTAAGCTAGCTTGTTATTACATTTTAACGTATTTTTATTACAACAAAAAAATCGTATAAAAGTTAAAAAACAACAACAACAAAAACACGCACCTACCATCAAGGTTAAGCTCGCTTGTTATTACATTTTAACATATTTTTATCACAACTAAAAATCGTATAGAGTTAAAAATGAAAAAAATAAAAATAAAACATGCACCTACCATCAAAGTTAAGCTAGCTTGTTACTAAATTTTTTACTTAATTTTTTTTACCACAACTACATATCAGATAAATGTTACAAAAATAAAATAAAAAAATTAAAAACATGCACCTACCATCAAAGTTAAGCTAGCTTGTAACTATATTTTTACTTCTTTTTTTTTTTTTTTTTACCACAAATAAAAATCGTATAAGAGTTTAAAAAAAACACAAAAAAAACACGCACCTACCATCAAAGTTAAGTTAGCTTTTTACTAAATTTTTACTCATTTTTTTTTACCACAACTAAAAACCGTATAAGAGTTAAATTTAAAAAAAAAAAAAAAAAACCTACCATCAAAGTTAAGCTAGCTACTACATTTTTATCTTATTTTTTTTACCACAACTAAAAATCGTACAAGAGTTAAAATAATACAATTAAAAACACGCACCTACCATCAAAGTTAAGCTAGCTTGTAACTATATTTTTACTTCTTTTTTTTTTTTTACCACAAATAAAAATCGTATAAGAGTTTAAAAAAAACCACAAAAAAAACATGCCCCTACCATCAAAGTTAAGTTAGCTTTTTACTACATTTTTACTTATTTTTTTTTTACCACAAATAAAAACCATATAAGAGTTAAATTTGTTTTTTAAAAACAAAAAAAAACCTACCATCAAAGTTAAGCTAGCTTGTTACTACATTTTTATCTTATTTTTTTTACCACAACTAAAAATCGTACAAGAGTTAAAATAATAAAATTAAAAACACGCACCTACCATCAAAGTTAAGCTAGCTTGTAACTATATTTTTACTTCTTTTTTTTTTACCACAAATAAAAATCGTATAAGAGTTTAAAAAAAAACACAAAAAAACACGCACCTACTATCAAAGTTAAGTTAGCTTTTTACTAAATTTTTACTAATTTGTTTTTACCACAACTAAAAACCGTATAAGAGTTCAATTTTTTTTTTAAAACAAAAAAAACCCCTACCATCCAAGTTAAGCTAGCTTGTTACTACATTTTTATCTTATTTTTTTACCACAACTAAAAATCGTTAGAGTTAAAAGAATAAAATTAAAAAATTAAAAACATGCACCTACCATCAAAGTTAAGCTAGCTTGTAACTATATTTTTACTTCTTTTTTTTTTTTTTACCACAAATAAAAATCGTATAAGAGTTTAAAAAAAACACAAAAAAAACACGCACCTACCATCAAAGTTAAGTTAGCTTTTTACTAAATTTTTACTTATTTTTTTTACCACAACTAAAAACCGTATAAGAGTTAAATTAAAAAAAAAAAAAAAAAAGCCTACCATCAAAGTTAAGCTAGCTTGTTACTACATTTTTACCACAACTAAATATCGTATAAGAGTTAAAAAAAATAAAATTAAACAATTAAAAACACGGGCCTAACATTAAAGTTAAGTTAGCTTTTTACTAAATTTTTACTTATTTTTTTTTACCACAACTAAAAATTGTATAAGAGTTAAAAAAACAAAACAAAACAAAAAAAACCCTACCATCAAAGTTAAGCTAGCTTTTTACTAAATTTTTACTTATTTTTTTTTACCACAACTAAAAATCGTATAAGAGTTTAAAAAAATAAAAAATAAATAAATAAAAAACGCACCTACCATCAAAGTTAAGCTAGCTTGTTACTACATTTTTACCTTATTTTTTTAACCACAACTAAAAACCGTATAAGAGTTAAAAAAATAAAATTAAAAAATTAAAAACACGCACCTACCATCAAAGTTAAGCTAGCTTTTTACAAAATTTTTACTTATTTTGTTTACCACAACTAAAAATTGTATAAGAGTTAAAAAAACAAAAAACAAACAAAAAAAAAACCCTACCATCAAAGTTAAGCTAGCTTTTTACTAAATTTTTACTTATTTTTTTTTTTACCACAACTAAAAATCGTATGAGTTTAAAAAAATAAAAAATAAATAAATAAAAAACGCATCTACCATCAAAGTTAAGCTAGCTTGTTACCACTTATTTTTTTACCACAACTAAAAATCGTATAAGAGTAACAAAAATAATAAAATAAAAATAAAAAACATGCACCTACCATCAAAGTTAAGCTAGCTTGTTATCACATTTTTACTTATTATTTACCACAACTAAAAATGTAGTTTCAAAGTGCAGACGGAAGGTCAAAGTTATGTGGGACTTTGAGCGGCGGGGATCAAAACGTGATATTCCTGCGCCCGCTTTCAAGAAAACCTCATCGGGATCTGATTGAGATTTTTTTTCTTCTTCTCCCTCTCACTTGGCGGACGTGTTCAAAGTAATAGAAAACAAACAACAGCAGCAACCCTTCATTTTTTTTTTTCTTCCTTCCCCTGACTGAACATCAGTGGGCAAAACGGGTGCGAGGAGACCCGCCTGTAAAGGGAAGGACACGGCTTGAAAGTGAAAGAACTCCTCCCCTCATTTCCATAAGAAAGGAGGCGGCGCGCACTCGGAAGTCGAGTATTATCGCACGATTTCAAGCAGCACCTTGTATATCAATTACTACTTATTTTTAGTACAAGCCCCACATTAGGGGTCTAGACTTACTACAGTAGGAAAGGGATTCATATGGCCTCATTCGTCACGGTTTACCTGACACATGTGACGTGACGAATTGTGTTTTGTGGCAATTCCAACTTTGACCACAGCGTCAGTCGTAGGTAGAGTGGCGCTTTCCATCATTTTCTGCAGACTGCCTTGCAAAATGATTGACATTATTTAACATGTGTTAATATTTTTGGGCCCCATTAACATTCCACACACTTTGAACAGCAACGCTGTGTTTGAATATTTAATTAAGCGACTCTTTGGCGTACCGCAGTTTCAGATTCACTGCCCTAAGCGTTGAGATGTCCCACTAAGTTTGGCGGCCTTAAATGCACCATTGCTGAGTGAGACTTGTATATAACTGTCTTAGAGCTTAATAAATCATCGGACATTATAAATCATTAGTACCTACTAGTGTTGTCCCGATACCAATATTTTTGGTACCGGTACTTAGATACTTTTCTAAATAAAATCTAAACAATCAAAATTGCAAGTTTGTCCTTAAATAAAATAGTGAACATACAAGACAACTTGTCTTTTAGTAGTAAGTAAACAAACAAAGACTCCTAATTAGTCGTATGCAGTAACATATTGTGTCTTTTTATTTTGTACACATCATTAAGGACTGGTGGTAGAAAATGAATTATTAATCTACTTGTTCGTTTACTGTTAATATCTGCTTACTTTCTCTTTTAACATGTTCTATCTACACTTCTGTTAAAATGTAATAATCACTTATTCTTCTCTTCTTTGATACTTGACATTATTTTACTATCAACAGTGTTGATAGTAAAATACAGGACTGTCGGAATACACTGCAAAAAGTCAGTGTTTAAAAACAAGAAGAAAAAAAACACAAAAATGAGGGGTATTTTATTTGAACTAAGCAAAATGATCTGCCAATAGAACAAGAAAATTTGGCTTGTCAAGACTTTCCAAAACAAGCAAAATTAAAGCTGCAAGCAGCGTTGGTCGGTCCCGCGTATTTGGCAGGTGTTAGTCCTAAGTGTCCCAATACTTTTGTCCAGTTTTAGTAGTACGTGTCCCAATACTTTTGTCAAGTTGTAGTCCTAAGTGTCCCAATACATTTGTCCAGTGTAGGTGTCCCAATACTTTTTTCCAGTGGTAGTCCTAACTGTCCCAATACTTTTGTCCGGTGGTAGTCATAAGTGTCCCAATACTTTTGTCCGGTGGTAGTCATAAGTGTCCCAATACTTTTGTCTAGTGTACCGACCTTGTCTGCATTGTGTGGGCACGCTGGTGCTTCCTGCTTTTAAGCAGCCATCTTAAAAAAACAGCAGCGCAGCAGTTCTTTGAAGGGTCATAAAATCAAAACCGGAGCAGTTAGAAAAACGCTGTTCTGTACTTTTATACACAAGGGTTCAATCTCTCTCCTGTTAGTTTGAAGCTGAAACGACAAACGCGCTCAGAGGAGATAGTTTTTGAAGGAAGGTGACCGGTTTTTACAAAAAATTTGTTTTGAAGGGGGAATAGCAAACTTCCTGTTGATTTTTGCGGGGGGTTCTCAATCTATGAAATGTAGGTCTAAGTGAGACCTACATAGAGGTTTTTGTTTCATGTCTCTCCGACCTTCCCAGTGGGAGTTACAGGCAGTTTTGTCATTTTTTTCTTCAGTGTAGCAGTTTTTTCAGCGTTTTATTCAAAAATTGCGCTAGAGCGCAATTTTGAGATTTGCGGTTAGGTTTTTTTATTAGATCGCAATTTTTGCCAGTCCTGATGTGTGTGTTCAGTTCGGTGAGTTTTGAAGCATGTTAATGGGGTCAAATTACAGCTCAAAGAGGCAAAAGTGACTGTTTTTAGTACTTTTTTTTGTCTTGAAGGGGGAATTGCCAACTTCCTGTTGATTTCTGCCCAAGGATGTACAATTATGAAATCTAGGTCTAAGTCAGACCTACATAGAGAATTTTGTTTCATGTCTTTCCGACCTTCCTAGTGGGAGTTACAGGCAGTCTAGTTTGTTTTTTTTCCTAGGGGGCGCTAGAGCGCAATTTTGAGTTTTGGGGTTTGATTTTTTCATTAAAAGACAATTTTTGCAGGTCCTGATGTGTGGGTCAAATATGGTGAGTTTTGAAGCATGTTAAGTGGGTCAAATTAGTGCTCAAAGAGGCGGCCGGTATAATAATAATAAAACCTTACAAATTCAATAGGTCCTTATGTCCCATTGCATAAGGACTCCCAAAGGGAGTCCTTATGCAATGGGCCATGCGGGCCCTAATTTGCTAACCTCAATGAACCCAAAAATAGCTTAAAATAAGTATATTCTCACTAATAACAACTGTACTACTATATGAGTACCTATTTTCTATTGTTTCATTGAAAATAAAACTTTCATCCCCCCTCCCCGTGGGACTCGGCTGGGTGTGTTATGGACATTTTGGGCACCCCGGGACTTGTGGGACTGGAACCTGGGTAGGTATTTTGCACATTTTTGGGACTTTTGCCGACTTTTCCAACTTTCACCCCCCCCTCCCCGTGGGACTCGGCTGGGTGTGTTATGGACATTTTGGGCATCCCGGGACTTGTGGGACTGGAACCTGGGTAGGTATTTTGAACATTTTTGGGACTTTTGACGACTTTTCCAACTTTTATCCCCCCTCCCCGTGGGACTCGGCTGGGTGTGTTTTGGACATTTTGGGCATCCCGGGACTTGTGGGACTGGAACCTGGGTAGGTATTTTGCACATTTTTGGGACTTTTGTCGACTTTTCCAACTTTCATCCCCCCCCTCCCCGTGGGACTCGGCTGGGTGTGTTATGGACATTTTGGGCATCGCAGGACTTGTGGGACTCGAACCTGGGTAGGTATTTTGAACATTTTTGGGACTTTTGACGACTTTTCCAACTTTTATCCCCCCCTCCCCGTGGGACTCGGCTGGGTGTGCTACGGACATTTTGGGCATCCCGGGACTTGTGGGACTGGAACCTGGGTAGGTATTTTGAACATTTTTGGGGACTTTTGCCGACTTTTCTCACTTTTCTCCCCCACTTCCCGTGGGACTTTGCTGGGTGCTTTTTGGACATTTTTTGCATTCGGGGACTTGTGCGGCCGGCGGCGGGACTCGTGAGACTGGAACTGGAGGTATTTTGGACAAAATTGGGACTTTTGACCATTTTGGCCACCATTTCCCCTCTTCTTCCCCGCCTTCCTGTGCACCATTGCTGGGTGTGTTTTGGACATTTGGACAAAATAGTTTCAAGCATGTTTTACTCAATATAGGTCATCAAATCTCAGCAACAAGCTGTAATATCTTACTGAGATCATTTAGGAGCAAAACACTTAAAACAAGTAAAACACTCTAACATAAAATCTTATGTATGGACGCGCAAGTCCAGGGATGCCCAAAATGTCAAAAACGCGCCCAGCAAAGTCCCACAGGAAGGCAGGGAGAAAAGTGAGAAAAGTGAGAAAAGTGGGTAAAATGTTCAAAAATCACACCCGGGTTCGATGTGGGACTCCAACCTGGTTAAGTATTTTGAACATTTTTGGGACTTTTGCCGACTTTTCCAACTTTCATCCCCCCCACCCCGTGGGACTCGGCTGGGTGTGTTATGGACATTTTGGGCATCGCGGGACTTGTGGGACTGGAACCTGGGTAGGTATTTTGAACATTTTTGGGGACTTTTGCCGACTTTTCTCACTTTTCTCCCCCACTTCCCGTGGGACTTTGCTGGGTGCATTTTGGACATTTTTTGCATTCGGGGACTTGTGCGGCCGGCGGCGGGACTCGTGAGACTGGAACCCGGGGAGGTATTTTGGACAAAATTGGGACTTTTGACCATTTTGGCCGCCTTTTCCCCTCTTCTTCCCCGCCTTCCTGTGCACCATTGCTGGTTGTGTTTTGGACATTTGGACAAAAATAGTTTCAAGCATGTTTTACTCAATAAAGGTCATCAAGTCTCAGCAACAAGCTGTAATATCTTACTGAGATCATTTAGGAGCAAAACACTTAAAACAAGTAAAACACGCTAACATAAAATGTTATGTATGGCCGCGCAAGTCCAGGGATGCCCAAAATGTCCAAAACGCACCCAGCAAAGTCCCACAGGAAGGCGGGGAGAAAAGTGAGAAAAGTGGGTAAAATGTTCAAAAATCACACCCGGGTTCGAGTGCCACAAGTCTTAAGACTCCATGTGGGACTCCAACCTGGGTAGGTATTTTGAACATTTTTGGGACTTTTGACGACTTTTCCAACTTTCACCCCCCCCTCCCCGTGGGACTCGGCTGGGTGTGTTATGGACATTTTTGGCATCCCGGGACCTGTGGGACTGGAACCTGGGTAGGTATTTTGAACATTTTTGGGACTTTTGCCGACTTTTCCAACTTTCATCCCCCCCCTCCCCGTGGGACTCGGCTGGGTGTGTTATGGCCATTTTGGGCATCCCGGGACTTGTGGGACTGGAACCTGGGTAGGTATTTTGAACATTTTTGGGGACTTTTGCCAACTTTTCTCACTTTTCTCCCCCACTTCCCGTGGGACTTTGCTGGGTGCGTTTTGGACATTTTTTGCATCCCGGGACTCGTGAGACTGGAACCCAGGGAGGTATTTTGGACAAAATTGGGACTTTTGACCATTTTGGCCGCCATTTCCCCTCTTCTTCCCCGCCTTCCTGTGCACCATTGCTGGGTGTGTTTTGGACATTTGGACAAAAATAGTTTCAAGCATGTTTTACTCAATGAAGGTCATCAAGTCTCAGCAACAAGCTGTAATATCTTACTGAGATCATTTAGGAGCAAAACACTTAAAACAAGTAAAACACTCTAACATAAAATCTTATGTATGGCCGCGCAAGTCGAGGGATGCCCAAAATGTCAAAAACGCGCCCAGCAAAGTCCCACAGGAAGGCAGGGAGAAAAGTGAGAAAAGTGGGTAAAATGTTCAAAAATCACACCCGGGTTCGATGTGGGACTCCAACCTGGGTAAGTATTTTGAACATTTTTGGGACTTTTGACGACTTTTCCAACTTTTATCCCCCCCTCCCCGTGGGACTCGGCTGGGTGTGTTATGGACATTTTGGGCATCGCGGGACTTGTGGGACTCGAACCTGGGTAGGTATTTTGAACATTTTTGGGGACTTTTGCCGACTTTTCTCACCCACTTCCCGTGGGACTTTGCTGGGTGCATTTTGGACATTTTTTGCATCCCGGGACTTGTAAGGCCGGCGGCGGGACTCGTGAGACTGGAACTGGAGGTATTTTGGACAAAATTGGGACTTTTGACCATTTTGGCCGCCTTTTCTCCTCTTCTTCCCCGCCTTCCTGTGCACCATTGCTGGGTGTGTTTTGGACATTTGGACAAAATAGTTTCAAGTTTGTTTTACTCAATAAAGGTCATCAAATCTCAGCAACAAGCTGTAATATCTTACTGAGATCATTTAGGACCAAAACACTTAAAACAAGTAAAACACTCAAACATAAAATCTTATGTATGGCCGCGCAAGTCCCGGGATGCCCAAAATGTCCAAAACGCACCCAGCAAAGTCCCACAGGAAGGCAAGGAGAAAAGTGAGAAAAGTGGGTAAAATGTTCAAAAATCACACCCGGTTGGAGTGCCACAAGTCTTTAAGACTCCATGTGGGACTCCAACCTGGGTAGGTATTTTGCACATTTTTGGGACTTTTGCCGACTTTTCCAACTTTCATCCCCCCCTCCCCGTGGGACTCGGCTGGGTGTGTTATGGACATTTTGGGCATCCCGGGACTTGTGGGACTGGAACCTGGGTAGGTATTTTGAACATTTTTGGGACTTTTGCCGACTTTTCTCCCCCACTTCCCGTGGGACTTTGCTGGGTGCGTTTTGGACATTTTTTGTATCCTTGGACTTGTGCGGCCGGCGGAGGGACTCGTGAGACTGGAACTGGAGGTATTTTGGACAAAATTGGGACTTTTGACCATTTTGGCCGCCATTTCCCCTCTTCTTCCCCGCCTTCCTGTGCACCATTGCTGGGTGTGTTTTGGACATCAGTTGAATATGCTACAAAGACAACATATTTGATGTTCAAACTCATAAACTTTATTTATTTTTTTTGCAAATAATAATTAATTTAGAATTTCATGGCTGCAACACGTGCCAAAGTAGTTGGGAAAGGGCATGTTCACCACTGTGTTACATGGCCTTTCCTTTTAACAACACTCAGTAAACATTTGGGAACTGAGGAGACACATTTTTGAAGCTTCTCAGGTGGAATTCTTTCCCATTCTTGCTTGATGTACAGCTTAAGTTGTTCAACAGTCCGGGGGTCTCCGTTGTGCTATTTTAGGCTTCACACATTTTCAATGGGAGACAGGTCTGGACTACAGGCAGGCCAGTCTAGTACCCCGCACTCTTTTACTATGAAGCCACGTTGATGTAACACGTGGCTTGGCATTGTCTTGCTGAAATAAGCAGGGGCGTCCATGGTAACGTTGCTTGGATGGCAACATATGTTGCTCCAAAACCTGTATGTACCTTTCAGCATTAATGGCGCCTTCACAGATGTGTAAGTTACCCATGTCTTGGGCACTAATACACCCCCATACCATCACACATGCTGCCTTTTACACTTTGCGCCTAGAACAATCCGGATGGTTCTTTTCCTCTTTGGTCCGGAGGACACGACGTCCACAGTTTCCAAAAAACAATTTGAAATGTGGACTCGTCAGACCACAGAACACTTTTCCACTTTGTATCAGTCCATCTTAGATGAGCTCAGGCCCGGCGAAGCCGACGGCGTTTCTGGGTGTTGTTGATAAACGGTTTTCGCCTCGCATAGGAGAGGTTTAACTTGCACTTACAGATGTAGCGACCAACTGTAGTTACTGACAGTGGGTTTTCTGAAGTGTTCCTGAGCCCATGTGGTGATATCCTTTACACACTGACGTCGCTTGTTGATGCAGTACAGCCTGAGGGATGGAAGGTGCTTACGTGCAGTGATTTCTCCACATTCTCTGAACCCTTTGATGATATTACGGAGCGTAGATGGTGGAATCCCTAAATTCCTTGCAATAGCTGCTTGAGAAAGGTTTTTTTTTTTAAACTGTTCAACAATTTGCTCTGGCATTTGTTGACAAAGTGGTGATATCCTTGTTTGTGAATGACTGAGCATTTCATGGAATCTACTTTTACACCCAATCATGGCACCCACCTGTTCCCAATTAGCCTGCACACCTGTGGGATGTTCCAAATAAGTGTTTGATGAGCATTCCTCAACTTTATCAGTATTTATTGCCACCTTTCCCAACTTCTTTGTCACGTGTTGCTGCCATCAAATTCTAAAGTTAATGATTATTTGCAACAAAAATAATAAAGTTTATGAGTTTGAACATCAAATATGTTGTCTTTGTAGCATATTCAACTGAATATGGGTTGAAAAGGATTTGCAAAATATTGTATTCTGTTTATATTTACATCTAACACAAATTCCCAACTCATATGGAAACGGGGGTTGTATCTTACTGAGATCATTTAGGACACTTAAAACAAGTAAAACACTCTAACATAAAATCTGCTTAGTGAGAAGAATGATCTTATCAGACAGAAAATAAGCAAATATCACCCTTATTTGACATATTTCATCTGACTTAGATTTCACTTTTTGCAGTGTAGGGACACTTTCCCCCACACATTCCTCAAGATTTTACTTTAGACTGGAACAAAACTGCTGGCGTATCTCGGATGCAGACGTTTAAGAGGCGAATTCCCACCAGCCCCCCTTTTCCTGCTCCTCCCGGCCGCCTCCAGAAGGGCGTAAACAGAACGCTCGGAGTAATTTACCGGAAGTAAGCCTGAGGGAGCCCGCAAAGGTGCGCTCCTATTTGCCAGACATTAAAACTACAAATCACTTAATACCGACATAAACAGCTCAGCCGTTATGCGGTTGCGCCGGTTCACGGCTGGCTAAGCAAAGATGAGAATGGGCGAGGACGAAGGGAGGGAATTAAAACAGCCCTCGGTAACAGCGTGATTACAAAAGGCGACGTCAAAAAACAACAACAATCGGATTGAATGTTTTTCAACGATTCCTGACAGGAATGGTAATAATAATTATAATTATAAAAGTGGTGACTTATCCAGGGTGTACGCCGCCTTCCGCCCAAATGCAACTGAGATAGGCTCCAGCACCCCCCGCTACCCTAAAAGGGACAAGCGGTAGAAAATGGATGGATGGAATAAAAACAACAATTTTTTTCCAAGATGTAGTGGCTAGAGATGCGCGGATAGGCAATTATTTCATCCGCAACCACATCACAAAAGTCGTCAACCATCCGCCATCCACCCGAACTAACGTTTAATCAAAACCGCACCCGCCCGTTGTTATATATCTAATATAGACGATGCAAGGCATTAGTGAGGTTATAAAGCTTTTGCCTGTTAAAGAAAGGAGACTGATCCAATGCAGCACAGACATTCAATGCGTGCCACGCTGTCACGGCCCAGACGCACACCAGTGCGCAATCATCTGGGAGCCGCGCTGAGTGCGATGTCCCTCGCACCCGCGGCGGCTCCACCGGGGCTCGCGCCCGAGGCTTCAGCGCGCACCGCGGCGGCCATCCTACTCGTCGCGGCGTAGCCCTCGCGGCTCTCGCTGCCGGCGACGGCCGGGTATGGGTCCGACGCTCCAGCGCCATCCATTTTCAGGGCTAGTTGATTCGTTACACACTCCTTAGCTGGTTCCGACTTCCATGGCCACCGTCCTGCTGTCTATATCAACCAACACCTTTTCTGGGGTCTGATGAGCGTCGGCATCGGGCGCCTTAACCCGGCGTTCGGTTCATCCCGCAGCGCCAGTTCTGCTTACCAAAAGTGGCCCACTCGGCTCACCAGGGTGAGCCCCCACCCCTTTCGTGAGCGCACTGCGGGGTGGAGTGACCCCTGTTACGCGCCCCCGGCAACAGGGGTGGCGGGCAGGTAAGCTGCGCGGGCGGAGTGACCCCTGTTACGAGCCCCCGGCCACGGGGGTTTCGGGCAGGTAAGCTGCTTACCTGCCGCGGCGAAGGCGGACGAGGCGGGGTGTCGGTGCGGTGGGCGCGGTGGTGACCCTGGACGTGCGTCGGGCCCTTCTCGCGGATCACCTCAGCTACGGCTCCCGGTGGGGCCCTCTCGGTGGAAGGGCCCTCGGTCCCGGACCCCGGCGAGGCACACCAGTGCGCAATCATCTGGGAGCCGCGCTGAGCGCACCTCCAATGTTAAAGTTAAAGTTAAAGTACCAATGATTGTCACACACAGACTAGGTGTGGCGAAATTATTCTCTGCATTTGACCCATCACCCTTGACGACCCCCTGGGAGGTGAGGGGAGCAGTGGTGGCTGCGCCCGGGAATCATTTTGGTGATTTAACCCCCAATTCCAACCCTTGATGCTGAGTGCCAAGCAGGAAGGTAATGGGTCCCATTTTTATAGTCTTTGGTATGACTCGGCCGGGATTTGAACTCCCAACCTACCGATCTCAGGACGGACACTCTAACCACTAGGCCACTGAGTAGGCGCGTGGAGGTGCGATGTCCCTCGCACCCGCGGCGGCTCCACCCGGGCTCGCGCCCGAGGCTTCAGCGCGCACCGCGGCGGCCATCCTACTCGTCGCGGCCTAGCCCTCGCGGCTCTCGCTGCCGGCGACGGCCGGGTATGGGCCCGACGCTCCAGCGCCATCCATTTTCAGGGCTAGTTGATTCGTTACACACTCCTTAGCTGGTTCCGACTTCCATGGCCACCGTCCTGCTGTCTATATCAACCAACGCCTTTTCTGGGGTCTGATGAGCGTCGGCATCGGGCGCCTTAACCCGGCGTTCGGTTCATCCCGCAGCGCCGGTTCTGCTTACCAAAAGTGGCCCACTCGGCTCACCAGGGTGAGCCCCCACCCCTTTCGTGAGCGCACTGCGCGCGGAGTGACCCCCTGTTACGCGCCCCCGGCAACGGGGGTGGCGGGCAGGTAAGCTGCGCGGGCGGAGTGACCCCTGTTACGCGCCCCCGGCCACGGGGATTTCGGGCAGGTAAGCTGCTTACCTGCCGCGGCGAAGGCGGACGAGGCGGGGTGTCGGTGCGGTGGGCGCGGTGGTGACCCTGGACGTGCGTCGGGCCCTTCTCGCGGATCACCTCAGCTACGGCTCCCGGTGGGGCCCTCTCGGTGGAAGGGCCCTCGGTCCCGGACCCCGGCGAGGCACACCAGTGCGCAATCATCTGGGAGCCGCGCTGAGCGCACCTCCAATGTTAAAGTTAAAGTTAAAGTACCAATGATTGTCACACACACACTAGGTGTGGCGAAATTATTCTCTGCATTTGACCCATCACCCTTGACGACCCCCTGGGAGGTGAGGGGAGCAGCGGGCAGCAGCGGTGGCTGCGCCCGAGAATCATTTTGGTGATTTAACCCCCAATTCCAACCCTTGATGCTGAGTGCCAAGCAGGGAGGTAATGGGTCCCATTTTTATAGTCTTTGGTATGACTCGGCCGGGATTTGAACTCCCAACCTACCGATCTCAGGACGGACACCCTAACCACTAGGCCACTGAGTAGGCGTGTGGAGGTGCGATGTCCCTCGCACCCGCGGCGGCTCCACCCGGGCTCGCGCCCGAGGCTTCAGTGCGCACCGCGGCGGCCATCCTACTCGTCGCGGCCTAGCCCTCGCGGCTCTCGCTGCCGGCGACGGCCGGGTATGGGCCCGACGCTCCGGCGCCATCCATTTTCAGGGCTAGTTGATTCGGCAGGTGGGTTGTTACACACTCCTTAGCCTGGTTCCGACTTCCATGGCCACCGTCCTGCTGTCTATATCAACCAACGCCTTTTCTGGGGTCTGATGAGCGTCGGCATCGGGCGCCTTAACCCGGCGTTCGGTTCATCCCGCAGCGCCAGTTCTGCTTACCAAAAGTGGCCCACTCGGCTCACCAGGGTGAGCCCCCACCCCTTTCGTGAGCGCACTGCGCGCGGAGTGACCCCTGTTACGCGCCCCCGGCCACGGGGGTGGCGGGCAGGTAAGCTGCTTACCTGCTGCGCGTGACGCCGGCCGCGGCGAAGGCGGACAAGGCGGGGGTGTCGGTGCGGTGGGCGCGGTGGTGACCCTGGACGTGCGTCGGGCCCTTCTCGCGGATCACCTCAGCTACAGCTCCCGGTGGGGCCCTCTCGGGGGAAGGGGCCTCGGTCCCGGACCACGGCGAGGCGTCCCTTCTCCGCTCCGTAAAAGTGTCCATCTCTTTTTTTTTTTCTTCTTCTGTTGTGGCATATGCTGCAGGTGCCTGCTCGTTTTTCGTATGTGGGTAACAACATTTAACTATGTATATATATTTCCCAATTGGTTTAACTGCCACCCGCCTGAATCGATTTAAAATCTAATTTTTTTTTATTTCAACCGCCCGACCCGACCCGCGGATAAAATCTAATTTTTTTTAATTTCAACCGCCCGACCCGCGGATATTCCGCGGACTCCGCGGTTGTGTCCGCAAACCGCGCATCTCTAATGTGCACACAAAGCAACAGTGGAGGTGTGCATTTTCCGCGCATGCGTACTATTTGGCGTTGCGTTGGCGGACGGAGGGGTGGAGGTGGTCTTAAACGACCATTGTGTGTGGATGGACAAGGATAAGGTTAGGTGGGATTTACCTTGGATAA
>NC_084560.2:45660420-45775420 GCF_033978685.3 Nerophis lumbriciformis
GGCGAGCTACTTTTCAATTGATCAAGTCGTGGGGATCTACCTCATTCATATATATCATTTATATTTACTTATTTATGAAATATATGTTTTTTTTAATAAGTTAAAGATGTTTAATGATAATGCAAGCATGTTTAACACATATAGTTAATATTGTTAATAAATTAAAGGTGTTTAATGATAATACAAGTATGTTTAATACATATAGTTAATACTGTTAATAAATTAAAGGTGTTTAATGACAATACAAGAATGTTTAATACATATAGTTAATACTGTTAATAAATTAAAGGTGTTTAATGATAATACAAGAATGTTTAATACATATAGTTAATACTGTTAATAAATTAAAGGTATTTAATGATAATACAAGTATGTTTAATACATATAGTTAATATTGTTAACAAGTTAAAGGTGTTTAAAGATAATGCAAGCCTGTAAATGTGTGTTAGTCATGTATGATGTCTTTTTGTTATTTTTTTTGTGTGATGTGTAATGTCTAGTGTTTAAATGTACGGCAGTGACAATGAATTTCCCCAAGGGGACCAATAAATCTAATCTAATCTAATCTAATCTTTAACACATATAGTTAATATTGTTAATAAATTAAAGGTGTTTAATGATAATACAAGCATGTTTAATACATATAGTTAATATTGTTAACAAGTTAAAGGTGTTTAAAGATAATGCTAGCATGTTTAACACATATAGTTAATATTGTTAACAAGTTAAAGGTGTTTAATGATAATACAAGCATGTTTAACACATATAGTTAATATTGTTAATAAATTAAAGGTGTTTAATGACAATACAAGAATGTTTAATACATATAGTTAATACTGTTAATAAATTAAAGGTGTTTAATGATAATACAAGTATATTTAATACATATAGTTAATATTGTTAACAAGTTAAAGGTGTTTAAAGATAATACAAGCATGTTTAACACATATAGTTAATATTGTTAACAAGTTAAAGGTGTTTAAAGATAATACAAGCATGTTTAACACATATAGTTAATATTGTTAACAAGTTAAAGGTGTTTAATGATAATACAAGCATGTTTAATACATATAGTTAATACTGTTAATAAATTAAAGGTGTTTAATGATAATAGAAGTATGTTTAATACATATAGTTAATATTGTTAACAAGTTAAAGGTGTTTAAAGATAATGCAAGCATGTTTAACACATATAGTTAATATTGTTAACAAGTTAAAGGTGTTTAATGATAATACAAGCATGTTTAATACATATAGTTAATATTATTAATAAGTTAAAGGTGTTTAAAGATAATACAAGAATGTTTAATACATATAGTTAATATTGTTAATAAGTTAAAGGTGTTTAATGACAATACAAGCATGTTTAACACATATAGTTAATATTGTTAACAAGTTAAAGGTGTTTAATGACAATACAAGAATGTTTAATACATATAGTTAATATTGTTAACAAGTTAAGGTGTTTAAAGATAATACAAGCATGTTTAACACATATAGTTAATATTGTTAACAAGTTAAAGGTGGTTAAAGATAATACAAGCATGTTTAACACATATAGATTCCTTTCTTTCATGAAGACAAGAATATAAGTTGGTGTATTACCTGATTCTGATGACTTGCATTGATTGGAATCAGACAGTGGTGCTGAAAACGTCCGCATTTTAGAATGGAGGAGAAAAAAAGTCCTCCTTTCTGTCCAATACCACATGAAAGTGGTTGGGTTTTGGCATCTTATTTGTCCAGCTTCCGTACTCCTTTGTATACACTTTACAAGAAATACATTGTCGGCAAACTCCGTAGCTTGCTAGCTTGTGCACGCCAGCTTTCTGAGACTCTTGTTTTGTTAGCGCAACTGTGCAACTGTGCAGTCGGTCTTTGGAGTTTTGACGACAGGTACGGCGCCAGAGTCTGTTGATATAAAGTGTTTCTCGCCTTCCAGTCGGTAATTTTAATGAGCTGGCAGCAGCCAGCGTCATCTCAGAAGACCCTCGGGTGCCGTGAATGTCAATCAAGTGACGAAAGTGACGTCATAGTGAAGATTTATGATCGCTCATTTTTCGGACTATTTTTTTAATGCCTGGCTGGTGATCGACTGACACACCCTCCGAGATCGACCGGTAGCTCGCGATCGACGTAATGAGCACCCCTGGTATAGTGCATCAACAGTGTAAGCAAACACTATCATATGGCCTCACAATTATTCAGAGGAGACTGAGGGCAGCAAAAAATGGGAATGTTGCAACAACAGAGTAAGCTAACTCAATCATGTGGTCCTAAATGTATTCAAAGGAGACTGAGGGCAGCACGGAAATGGGAATGTTGCAACAACAAAGTAAGAAAATACTATCATGTGGCCTCGAATTTATTCAGAGGAGACTGAGGGCAGCAAGAAAATGGGAATGTTGCAGCAACAGGGTAAGCAAACATGATCATGTGGCCTCACATTTATTCAGAAGAGACTGAGGGCAGCAAGAAAATGAGAATTTTGCAGCAACAGGGTAAGCAAACACTATCAAATGGTCTCAAATGTATTCAGAGGAAACTGAGGGCAGCAAGAAAATGGGAACGTTGCAACTACAGAGTAAGCTAACTCAATCATGTGGCCTTAATTTTTTTGAGAGGAGACTGAGGGCAGCAAGAAAATGAGAATGTTGCAGCAACAGGGTAAGCAAACACTATCATGTGGCCTAAAATTTATTCGGAGGAGACTGAGGGCAGCAAGAAAATAAGAATGTTGCAGCAACAGGGTAAGCTAACACTATCAAATGGTCTCAAATGTATTCAGAGACTGAGGGCAGCAACAAATGGGAATGTTGCAACAACAGAGTAAGCTAACTCAATCATGTGGCCTTAATTTTTTTGAGAGGAGACTGAGGGCAGCAAGAAAATGGGAATGTTGCAACAACAGAGTAAGTTAACTCAATCATGTGGCCTTAATTTTTTTGATAGGAGACTGAGGGCAGCACGAAAATGGGAATGTTGCAGCAATAGGGTAAGCAAACACTATCATGTGGCCTAAAATTTATTCAGAGGAGACTGAGGGCAGCAAGAAAATGAGAATGTTGCAGCAACAGGGTAAGCAAACACTATCAAATGGTCTCAAAATGTATTCAGAGGAGACTGAGGGCAGCAAGAAAATGGGAATGTTGCAGCAACAGGGTAAGCAAACACTATCAAATGGTCTCAAAATGTATTCAGAGGAGACTGAGGGCAGCAAGAAAATGGGAGGGGGTCCCCACATCTGCGGTCCCCTCCAAGGTTTCTCATCGTATCCCATTGGGTTGAGTTTTTCCTTGCCCTGATGTGGGATCTGAGCCGAGGATGTCGTTGTGGCTTGTGCAGCCCTTTGAGACACTGGTGATTTAGGGCTATATAAGTCAACTTTGATTGATTGCCGATAAGGCTGAAACGACGCGTCGACGTAGTCGACGTCATCGGTTACGTAAATACGTCGGCGCCGTTTTTGTGCGTCGGCGCGTCGCATATTTACGTCACACTACTGTCATGGCGGAGCGCAAAGCAGACGATGCGAGCGAGGGGAAAAAAGCACGCCAAAAGTCGTCAAAAGTGTGGGAGTATTTCAATAAACGGCCTAATAATGTTGTTGTATGCACACTGTGTCGAGCGGAAATGGCCTATCATAGCAGCACAACGGCTATGAACGAACATTTGAAAAGAAAACCCCCGACAGCGTTCTTGCCATCACCATCAACAAGTCAATCGTCCGCGTGCGTATACGTTGTCATCATTACACAAAAACATGAATGTGTCATTTGTATCTGCGTTGTAAATTCATAAACTAAAGCACCGTTTCGCTCTGAGAGGCGCGTTTGGCGTGCCTGTTCAGTGTTTACAAAGACGCGCTCCTCTTTAACGCTGTGGAGAGGCGGCGGCGGCGAGCGAGCGGCGAGGCGGGGCGCGCCGGGAGCGACGCCGCAATCGTGCCCAGGTGCGCGATCCGCGCAGTTGGAAGAGAAAAGACTTTGTGTAAAATTAAAAGATTGTAAACCTGGCAAAGCCGTCTGGCGTTCAGTCTGTCGGTCCTGAAAGAACCCCACGGCACAAGACGTGTCACAAACGCTAACGTTAATTAGTTGTGCAAATACCTTTTACAACATTAACAGTTACATATACTATGTACAAACCAACAATTAACTTTCACTTTAATCATACTATCATTGTTGTGTTATTAAGCAAAATAAGCAATACTTTTACTTTTGTTGAAATGTTTACACTGTACACTTTTTTGTATTGGATGTTTAGCTTTATTTTTGCACATTTCAGCAAATAAGCAATACTTTTACTTTTGTTGAAATGTTTACACTTGTTACAGAATATTTCCGTTTTGCACTTTTTTGTATTGGATGTTTATCTTTATTTTTGCACATTTTAAAGCAAAATAAGCAATACTTTTACTTTTGAAATGCTTATACTATTCCAGAATATTAAGATTTGCACTGGATGTTTACTTTTATATTTGCACATTAAAAAGCAAATAAGCTACTTTTAATTTTGCTAAATGTTAAAAGTTTTAAATGTTTACATTGTTACAGAATATGTTGTCATGTTGTTGTCAATGTTGACTGAGTGGCCATACTTTTTTTTTTGTAAATAAAAGCCATGCCTTTTGAAAAAACTGGCCTACATTTATTTTTTCCTCTTCATTTTAAATTTTAAAAAAAAATCGGTAAAAGGAAAAATAATCTATAGATTAATCGAAAAAAATAATCTATAGATTAACCGATTAATCGAAAAAATAATCTATAGATTAATCGATAGAAAAATAATCGTTAGCTGCAGCCCTAATTGCCGAGCGCGGCCACCGCTGCTGCTCACTGCTCCCCTCACCTCCCAGGGTGTTGGAACAAGGGGATGGATCAAACGCAAGGAGTAATTTCACCACTTCACTTTAACAAAGCGGCGTGCGAAAACCGAGGTGTTTGATCATCATTTGAAATTCAGTCGTCAACCAATTAGGAATTCGGGCATTTTCAAGACTTGGTGGGTTTAAGAGGATGCCTGATAAAAAAAATAATACAAAAAAAAGACAACAAAGAAAACAGCGAGCATAATTGCTTTCCCGGGCGAGGCGCTGGAGTGTAACATGTGTTGGAAATGATCAGACGGAGGTGTTTGTCCTTTAAGTGTAAGGGGGCTAACTTTTATGAGCTCCTTTAAAATCCTTGGCCACTAATGGCAGGCATTCTTTAAGGGGAAATGGAAAGATCCATCATCTGTGTGACAGAAAAAAAAAAAAAAAAGTTCTTCCTATCTTTTGAGTAGGGGAAAAAAATAATTAAAATGTGGAACACTAGCCAACATTCAGAGGTGGGTAGAGTAGCCAGAAACTGTACTCAAGTAAGAGTACTGTTACTTTAGAGATTTATTACTCAAGTAAAAGTAAGGAGTAGTCACCCAAATATTTACTTGAGTAAAAGTAAAAAGTATGTTGTGAAAAAACTACTCAAGTACTGATGAGTAACCTGTTCGTTTAATGATGACGGCAACAAATAATGCACAAAAACATAAAAATAGCAGTGAGCAAATTCAGAGCCAGGAATATCTCTTAAGCAACTAAAACAATTAAAGCTGCAAGCAGCATCGGTCGGGCCCGCGCATTTGGCAGGTGCTAGTCCTAAGTGTCCCAATACTTTTGTCCGGTGGTAGTCATAAGTGTCCCAATACTTTTGTCTAGTGTACCTACCTTGTCTGCATTGTGTGGGCACGTTGGTGCTTACTGCTTTTAAGCAGCCATCTTAAAAAAACAGCAGCGCAGCGGGTCTTTGAAGGGTCATAAAATCAAAACCGGAGCAGGTATTAAAACTCTGTTCTGTTATTTTATACACAAGGGTTTAATCTCTCTCCTGTGTTAGTTTGAAGCCGAAACGACAAACGCGCTCAGAGGAGATAGTTTTTGAAGGAAGGTGACCGGTTTTTTAAAAAAAAATTGTTTTGAAGGGGGAATAGCAAACGTCCTGTTGATTTTTGCTGGGGGTTGTCAATTTATGAAATGTAGGTCTAAGTGAGATCTACATAGAGGTTTTTGTTTCATGTCTCTCCGACCTTCCCAGTGGGAGTTACACGCAGTTTTGTCATTTTTTTCTTCCGAAGAGCAGTTTTTTCTGCGTTCTGTATTCAGAGGAGACTGAGGGCAACAAAAAATGGGAATGTTGCAACAACAGAGTAAGCTAACTCAATCATGTGGCCTTAAATGTTTTGAGAGGACACTGAGGGCAGCAAGAAAATGGGAATGTTGCAGCAATAGGGTAAGCAAACATAGTTTTTGAAGGAAGGTGACCGGTTTTTACAAAAAAATTGTTTTGAAGGGGGAATAGCAAACTTCCTGTTGATTTTTGCTGGGGGTTGTCAATTTATGAAATGTAGGTCTAAGTGAGATCTACATAGAGGTTTTTGTTTCATGTCTCTACGACCTTCCCAGTGGGAGTTACAGGCAGTTTTGTCATTTTTTTTTTTCCGAAGAGCAGTTTTTTCTGCGTTTTATTCAAAAATTGCGCTAGAGCGCAATTTTGAGATTTGGGGTTAGGTTTTTTTCATTAGATCGCAATTCTTGCCAGTTCTGACGTGTGTGTTCAGTTTGGTGAGTTTTGAAGCATGTTAAGGGGGTCAAATTGCAGCTCAAAGAGGCAAAAGTGACTGTTTTTAGTACATTTTCGTGTTGAAGAGGGAATTGCCAACTTCCTGTGTATTTTTGCTGAAAAATGTCATTGTATGAAATGTAGGTCAAAGTCAGACCTACATAGAGGTTTTTTTTTTCATGTTTTTACGACATTCGTACTGGGAGTTAGAGGAAGTTGTATCTGTGTTTTCTTCCTAGGGGGCGCTAGAGCGCAAATTTGAGTTTTGTGGTTTAGTTTTTTTACTAAAGAGTTTTGTTCGCGTTTTTTTGATGTGTGCGTCAAATTTGGTGAGTTTTGGAGCATGTTAAGGGGGTCAAAGTACCGCGCAAAGCTGCGGAAGAAAAAAGAAAGAATAATAATTAAACCTTACAAATTCAATAGGTCCTTATGTCCCATTGCATAAGGACTCCCTGTGGGAGTCCTTATGCAATGGGCCATGCGGGCCCTAATAATATATATTAAATAATAATACATTAACATACAAAAAATTAAGGCAAATTGAGCCACAATAACTTAACAGCACCATAGGCTCAGTTGAAAGAGATTACAAAGGAAAATAACAAGTTAGCCTTTACGCAAACCATAAACTGATAGGTGTGGGCTGCACCTGGGAACACACTGTGCACTTCTGATTGGTGTTTCTATGTGTGTGTGTGTGTGTTAGAGATGCGCGGTTTGCGGACACAACCGCGGAGCCCGCGGATTATCCGCGGGTCGGGCGGTTGAAATAAAAAAAAATTAGATTTTATCCGCGGGTCGGGTCGGGCGGTTGAAATTAAAAAAAATTAAGATTTTAAATAGATTCAGGCGGGTGGCAGTTAAATCAGTTCGGAAATATATATACATAGTTAAATGTTGTTACCCACATACGAAAAACGAGCAGGCACCTGCAGCATATGCCACAACAGAAGAAGAAAACAAAAAGAGATGGCAAACGTGGTATACGACAAACTAAAAAAGGGAATACTAAAGACCAGGGGGAAAAAAAAGCCAGAAAAGTTCAGCGTGGACTCGTTTTTAAGAGGTTGTAAATCAGGATGATAGTAATGCTGGCTACGTGATTTGCAAGAGCTGCGACGCTGTTTATGTCTACGACAGTCACAAAACCGGGACATCTAACATGGTGCATCACATTTGTGCAAAACCCCGAACCCTCCACAAACACCCTGAGCATGAGCAGTTTCGTCCGCCGTGATCCCAGAAGAGTGCCACAGGATGTTAAAACAAGATAGAACGCAGCTGCCTGCAGCAGTTTGAGTGGCGCAAGCGCGCTTGGAGGTGCGCTCAGCGCGGCTCCCGGATGATTGCGCACTGGTGTGCGTCTGGGCCGTGACAGCGTGGCACGCATTGAATGTCTGTGCTGCATTGGATCAGTCTCCTTTCTTTAACAGGCAAAAGCTTTATAACCTCACTAATGCCTTGCATCGTCTATATTAGATATATAACAACGGGCGGGTGCGGTTTTGATTAAATGTTAGTTCGTGTGGATGCGGATGGTTGACGACTTTTGTGATGCGGTTGCGGATGAAATAATTGCCTATCTGCGCATCTCTAGTGTGTGTGTGTGTGTGTGTGTCTATGAGGCTGCAGTGCGTTAATAAATGTCCCCACACGATGTACAATTGACAGTGATCCATAGCACGGAAGCTAACATCAGCCTACGGTGACAGCCAAAATATCTACTAACGTTACTTACCGCCATGTGCTTCCTCAAATTTGACGTTGAGTTCATGTAAGTTTAAGCTCGTTGCAGCTGAAACTTTATGTGCAGTTAATCATGTGACCGCCTGGCTCTGTTTGATTGGTGAAACGGAGTCAAACGTCACCAGTGACTGCATTTGATTGGTGAAACGGAGTCAAACGTCACCAGTGACCGCATTTGATTGGTGAAACGGAGTCAAACGTCACCAGTGACTGCATTTGATTGGTGAAACGGAGTCAAACGTCACCAGTGACTGTATTTGATTGGTGAAACGGACTCAAACGTCACCTGTGACTGCATTTGATTGGTGAAACGGAGTCAAACGTCACCAGTGACTGTATTTGATTGGTGAAACGGAGTCAAACGTCACCAGTGACTGTATTTGATTGGTGAAACGGAGACAAACGTCACCAGTGACTGCATTTGATTGGTGAAACGGAGTCAAACGTCACCAGTGACTGCATTTGATTGGTGAAACGGAGACAAACGTCACCAGTGACTGCATTTGATTGGTGAAACGGACTCAAACATCACCAGTGACTGCATTTGATTGGTGAAACGGACTCAAACGTCACCAGTGACTGCATTTGATTGGTGAAACGGAGTCAAACGTCACCAGTGACTGTATTTCATTGGTGAAATGGAGTCAAACGTCACCAGTGACTGCATTTGATTGGTGAAACGGAGTCAAACGTCACCAGTGACTGCATTCGATTGGTGAAACGGAGTCAAACGTCACCAGTGACTGCATTTGATTGGTGAAACGGAGTCAACGTCACCAGTGGCTGCATTTGATTGGTGAAACGGAGTCAAACGTCACCAGTGACTGTATTTGATTAGTGAAACGGAGTCAAACGTCACCAGTGACTGTATTTGATTGGTGAAACGGAGTCAAACGTCACCAGTGACTGTATTTGATATGTGAAACAGAGTCAAACGTCACCAGTGACTGTATTTGATTGGTGAAACGGAGTCAAACATCACCAGTGACTGCATTTGATTGGTTAGACGAAGTCAAACGTCACCAGTGACTGCATTTGATTGGTGAAACGGAGTCAAACATCACCAGTGACTGCATTTGATTGGTTAGACGAAGTCAAACGTCACCAGTGACTGCATTTGATTGGTGATACGGAGTCAAACGTCACCAGTGACTGCATTTGATTGGTGAAACGGAGTCAAACGTCACCAGTGACTGCATTTGATTGGTGAAACGGAGTCAAACGTCACCAGTGACTGTATTTGATTGGTGAAACGGACTCAAACGTCACCAGTGACTATATTTGATTGGTGAAACGGACTCAAACGTCACCAGTGACTGCATTTGATTGGTGAACCTGAGTCAAACGTCACCAGTGACTGCATTTGATTGGTGAAACGGACTCAAACGTCACCAGTGACTGCATTTGATTGGTGAAACGGAGTCAAACGTCACCAGTGACTGCATTCGATTGGTGAAACGGAGTCAAACGTCACCAGTGACTGCATTTGATTGGTGAAACGGAGTCAAACGTCACCAGTGACTGTATTTGATTGGTGAAACGGAGTCAAACGTCACCAGTGACTGTATTTCATTGGTGAAATGGAGTCAAACGTCACCAGTGACTGCATTTGATTGGTGAAACGGAGTCAAACGTCACCAGTGACTGCATTCGATTGGTGAAACGGAGTCAAACGTCACCAGTGACTGCATTTGATTGGTGAAACGGAGTCAACGTCACCAGTGGCTGCATTTGATTGGTGAAACGGAGTCAAACGTCACCAGTGACTGTATTTGATTAGTGAAACGGAGTCAAACGTCACCAGTGACTGCATTTGATTGGTGAAACGGAGTCAAACGTCACCAGTGACTGCATTTGATTGGTGAAACGGAGTCAAACGTCACCAGTGACTGCATTTGATTGGTGAAACGGACTCAAACGTCACCAGTGACTGCATTTGATTGGTGAAACTGAGTCAAACGTCACCAGTGACTGCATTTGATTGGTGAAACGGAGTCAAACGTCACCAGTGACTGCATTTGATTGGTGAAACGGACTCAAACGTCACCAGTGACTGCATTTGATTGGTGAAACTGAGTCAAACGTCACCAGTGACCGCATTTGATTGGTGAAACGGAGTCAAACGTCACCAGTTACTGCATTTGATTGGTGAAACGGAGTCAAACGTCACCAGTGACTGCATTTGATTGGTGAAACGGAGTCAAACGTCACCAGTGACTGTATTTGATTGGTGAAACGGAGTCAAACGTCACCAGTGACTGCATTCGATTGGTGAAACGGAGTCAAACGTCACCAGTGACTGCATTTGATTGGTGAAACGGAGTCAAACGTCACCAGTGACTGCATTTGATTGGTGAAACGCAGTCAAACGTCACCAGTGACTGCATTTGATTGGTGAAACGGAGTCAAACGTCACCAGTGACTGCATTCGATTGGTGAAACGGAGTCAAACGTCACCAGTTACTGCATTTGATTGGTGAAACGGAGTCAAACGTCACCAGTGACCGCATTTGATTGGTGAAACGGAGTCAAACGTCACCAGTGACTGCATTTGATTGGTGAAACGGAGTCAAATGTCACCAGTGACTGCATTTAATTGGTGAAATGGAGTCAAATGTGACAAGTGACTGTATTTGATTGGTGAAACGGAGTCAAACGTCACCAATGACTGCATTTGATTGGTGAAACGGAGTCAAACGTCACCAGTGACTGCATTTGATTGGTGAAACGGAGTCAAACGTCACCAGTGACTGTATTTGATTGGTGAAACGGACTCAAACGTCACCAATGACTGCATTTGATTGGTGAAACGGAGTCAAACGTCACCAGTGACTGTATTTGATTGGTGAAACGGAGTCAAACGTCACCAGTGACTGCATTTGATTGGTGAAACGGACTCAAACGTCACCAGTGACTGCATTTGATCGGTGAAACGGACTCAAACGTCACCAGTGACTGCATTTGATTGGTGAAACGGAGTCAAACGTCACCAGTGACTGCATTCGATTGGTGAAACGGAGTCAAACGTCACCAGTGACTGCATTTGATTGGTGAAACGGAGTCAAACGTCACCAGTGACTGCATTTGATTGGTGAAACGGAGTCAAACGTCACCAGTGACTGTATTTGATTGGTGAAACGGAGTCAAACGTCACCAGTGACTGTATTTGATTGGTGAAACGGACTCAAACGTCACCAATGACTGCATTTGATTGGTGAAACGGAGTCAAACGTCACCAGTGACTGTATTTGATTGGTGAAACGGAGTCAAACGTCACCAGTGACTGCATTTGATTGGTGAAACGGACTCAAACGTCACCAGTGACTGCATTTGATCGGTGAAACGGACTCAAACGTCACCAGTGACTGCATTTGATTGGTGAAACGGAGTCAAACGTCACCAGTGACTGCATTCGATTGGTGAAACGGAGTCAAACGTCACCAGTGACTGCATTTGATTGGTGAAACGGAGTCAAACGTCACCAGTGACTGCATTTGATTGGTGAAACGGAGTCAAACGTCACCAGTGACTGCATTTGATTGGTGAAACGCAGGCATGCGATAGATCCTACTTTGAAGGTCTGTCTGACAAAGCAAAACAAACAAAGCGTGCATTAACAGATGGATAAAAATCAGTAGCGAGTAGCGAACTGAATGTAGATAAATGGAGCGGAGTAAAAGTAGCGTTTCTTCTCTATAAATATACTCAAGTAAAAGTAAAAGTATGTTGCATTAAAACTACTCTTAGAAGTAGAATTTATCCCAAAGGTTACTCAAGTAGATGTAACAGAATAAAGGTAGCACGTTACTACCCACCTCTGCCAACATTACCCTCGTTGTTCGTCCGGCTCTTTACTGCAAATGTTAACGAACACAGGCCCGTAATCAAGCCATATGCTTGCAATGTGGCAAATCTCATTACAGCCAATGACCTTTCGCAGGCAACGCCAACATCCCCGGCGCTTGATAACGCGGCGAGGAGACAATGGAGGGTGCAGTCGGTGGGGTGTTGTCGTCAGAACCGGGCTCGCTTTCGACCTGCCGCATGGAAAGCCAAGCGGAGGTGCAGAGCGGCGATATTAGCAGCAGCTGTTACTGCTGCGGCTGCAATATATTCCCGGCCAATCAATAAAGCTCCAGCAGACAGTTGACACCCAAGCAGAGGGACGAATCATTTTCATCTGATACTTAGCAAGGGTCCCCCCCCCCCCCCTTTTAAAAAGATTGCTTTCAGTCAATGACAAGCAGTTGTCATTTGACTAAGGCTCCCCAAATGAAATATATCGACGAGCGTTATCAATCACGCGGCCCCTCGCTCTGCTGTCATATCCAACAGGCGGGAAAATGGACGTGGAGGTGATGCGGGGGTCCACTTTTTTTCCCCCGTGGTCATCGGATCTCACGGTTTTAATTATAAAAATTACAGCGCTATTATCGGAGTGCAAACGCTACCAAAACAAACTCCCTAAAACAATGCTTGCATGATTAAGACAAGTAAAATGACACATCTAAAGCAAACGCTACCAAAACAAACTCTGTCGCCGTATGGATGTTTAATGGCCTCACTGGCAATGACAAGCAGGGATGTGGTCAATTTTGCAACAACAAAAGCTATTTTTCTTTGCGTTCTGGGTGAGATGTTATCCCTAAAACGACGCTTGCGTGAATTAGACAAGTAAAATGACACATCTAAAGCAAACTGCATTTTGATGTTTGATAGTTTTGCTGACCAATATAAATCTGTACACTTTTAGTGACATGTTTGCTATGTTCAGAAGTTCAAACAATAAAAAATGTTTTCGCACAGTTTCCTACTAAAACCGGTGACCGGTCTTTACAAAAAAATTGTTTTGAAGGGGGAATAGCAAACTTCCTGTTGATTTTTGCTGGGGGTTGTCAATTTATGAAATGTAGGTCTAAGTGAGATCTACATAGAGGTTTTTGTTTCATGTCTCTCCGACCTTCCCAGTGGGAGTTACACGCAGTTTTGTCATTTCTTTCTTCCGAAGAGCAGTTTTTTCTGCGTTTTATTCAAAAATTGCGCTAGAGCGCAATTTTGAGATTTGGGGTTAGTTTTTTTTATAAGATCGCAATTCTTGCCAGTCCTGACGTGTGTGTTCAGTTTGGTGAGTTTTGAAGCATGTTAAGGGGGTCAAATTGCAGCTCAAAGAGGCAAAAGTGACTGTTTTTAGTACATTTTCATGTTGAAGAGGGAATTGCCAACTTCCTGTGTATTTTTGCTGAAAAATTGCATTTTGATGTTTGATAGTTTTGCTGACCAATATAAATCTGTACACTTTTAGTGACATGTTTGCTCCGTTCAGAAGTTCAAACAATAAAAAATATTTTCGCACAGTTTCCTACTAATACCGACAAGCTTGTTTTAAGATGTGTAGTGAAGCCTGCTTTTCTCCAAAGCAGGTGGAGGTGATGTGGGGGTCCGCTTTTTTCCCCGTGGTCATCGGATCTCACGGTTTTAATTATAAAAATTACAGCGCTATTACCGGAGTGCAAACGCTACCAAAACAAACTCCCTAAAACAACGCTTGCATGATTAAGACAAGTAAAATGACACATCTAAAGCAAATGCTACCAAAACAAACTCTGTCGCCGTATGGATGTTTAACGGCCTCACTGGCAATGACAAGCAGGGATGTGGTCAATTTTGCAACAACAAAAGCTATTTTTCTTTGCGTTCTGGGTGAGATGTTATAGCTAAAACGACGCTTGCGTGAATTAGACAAGTAAAATGACACATCTAAAGCAAACTGCATTTTGATGTTTGATAGTTTTGCTGACCAATATAAATCTGTACACTTTTAGTGACATGTTTGCTACGTTCAGAAGTTTAAACAATAAAAAATGTTTTCGCACAGTTTCCTACTAATACTGATGAGCTTGTTTTAAGATGTGTAGTGAAGCCTGCTTTTCTCCAAAGCAGGTGGAGGTGATGTGGGGGTCCACTTTTTTTCCCCGTGGTCATCGGATCTCACGGTTTTAATTATAAAAATTACAGCGCTATTATCGGAGTGCAAACGCTACCAAAACAAACTCCCTAAAACAACGCTTGCATGATTAAGACAAGTAAAATGACACATCTAAAGCAAATGCTACCAAAACAAACTCTTGTCGCCGTATGGATGTTTAATGGCCTCACTGGCAATGACAAGCAGGGATGTGGTCAATTTTGCAACAACAAAAGCTATTTTTCTTTGCGTTCTGGGTGAGATGTTATCCCTAAAACGACGTTTGCGTGATTTAGACAAGTAAAATGACACATCTAAAGCAAACTGCATTTTGATGTTTGATAGTTTTGCTGACCAATATAAATCTGTACACTTTTAGTGACATGTTTGCTCCGTTCAGAAGTTTAAACAATAAAAAATGTTTTCGCACAGTTTTCTTCGAATACTGATGAGCTTGTTTTAAGATGTGTAGTGAAGCTTGCTTTTCTCCAAAGCAGGTGGAGGTGATGTGGGGGTCCACTTTTTTCCCCCGTGGTCATCGGATCTCACGGTTTTAATTATAAAAATTACAGCGCTATTATCGGAGTGCAAACGCTACCAAAACAAACTCCCTAAAACAACGCTTGCATGATTAAGACAACTAAAATGACACATCTAAAGCAAACGCTACCAAAACAAACTCTGTCGCCGTTTGGATGTTTAACGGCCTCACTGGCAATGACAAGCAGGGATGTGGTCAATTTTGCAACAACAAAAGCTATTTTTCTTTGCGTTCTGGGTGAGATGTTATACCTAAAACGACGCTTGCGTGATTTAGACAAGTAAAATGACACATCTAAAGCAAACTGCATTTTGATGTTTGATAGTTTTGCTGACCAATATAAATCTGTACACTTTTAGTGACATGTTTGCTACGTTCAGAAGTTTAAACAATAAAAAATGTTTTCGCACAGTTTCCTACTAATACCGACGAGCTTTGATTTAAGATGTGTAGTGAAGCCTGCTTTTCTCCAAAGCAGTGGGCGCACTGTGGGCGCGGGGGAGGCTTAATCGAGCAAAAGGTGGGTCCGAGGCGATCAGGGATGGGTACAGACTTCGGTACTTTTATAGGCACTGACTGAATTCCGTCCGTACTACCGGGTATCGATTCACGTAAACTCAGACAGTGCCGTGTTTCGATACCTTTGTTGCACTGACTGCAGACTAAACACCGGCTCAGGGAAACAATCTCTCAAGCAGCACTCCCTCCAAGTAATGTTGACATTTTCAACACCAACAAAGCAAGTATGCTTGCTAGAAAATGCTCAAACGTTAAGTAAGCCTGTATTCTTCCAAAATGCGCTATCTTGATTAGAGATGTCCGATAATGGCTTTTTTGCCGATATCCGATATTGTCCAACTCTTAATTACCGATTCCGATATCAAGCGATACCGATATATACAGTGGTGGAATGAACACATTATTATGCCTAATTTAGTTGTGACATAAAATAGTCTTAAGACAACAACAATAATAAAACAATTTAAAATTTAAAAACATAATAAAATGTTTTTGCACAGTAGATCTTTATCAGAGGTAGGCAAGTAATAAAGTGGTGAGTGTTCAGGTAAGTGCAGAGTTTAGGGCAATAACAGCTCTAGGGCAAGAGTTCAAGCCAGTGGTGACCTGGATGGGATGAGTCCTTGAGGATGCTGTTTGTTCTCCTGTTGCAGTGTCTCTTATGCAGGTCCTCTAGAGATGTAAGAGGACATGCAGTGATCCTCTGGGCCGCGTTTATGACCCCCCTGTGAAGCGGTGCGGCTTCATAGCTTACCAAAGTCCGACTAAAACATTTTGATAGATTTTTGAGCGCCGTGTGTAATGTTCTATCTTTTCAATTGTTTACTTGAGTCATATTGCCATCATAGCGGCAATATACACTTATCTCTAATGTTTGACTGCCCTCTACTGGTCACACTTATCATTACACCATGTACCAAATAAAATAGCTTTGAGGTGGGTAAGCTCAACCAGAATGATTCCGTACATTAGGCGCACCGGGTTATTAGGCGCACTGTCGAGTTTTGAGAAGAAAAAAAAAAAGGATTTTAAGTGCGCCTAATAGTCCGGAAAATACAGTACGTAACCGAGTAAATACTACTATTGTGTCACAATTTAGGAGGTTTTTGACGTCATAAAAAACACAAACAACTGTGAGAGTTTGAAGGGGATCTTTAGGGAGGGGATCATTAGGGCCCGCATGGCCCATTGCATAAGGACTCCCACAGGGAGTCCTTATGCAATGGGACATAATTAGGGCCCGCATGGCCCATTGCATAAGGACTCCCACAGGGAGTCCTTATGCAATGGGACATAAGGACCTATTGAATTTGTAAGGTTTTATTCTTTCTTATTATTATTTATTATTCTTCCGCAACTTTGCGCTGTAATTTGACCCCCTTAACATACTTCAAAACTCACCAAATTTTACACACACATCAGTAATATACGGCAAAACTTTTTATCAAAAAACCAAACCTCAAAACTCAAAATTGCGCTCTAGCGCCCCCTACGAAAAAAAGAAACCTAGACTGCCTGTAACTCCCACTAGGAAGGTCGGAGAGACATGAAACAACAGGAAGTTGGCAATTCCCCCTTCAAGACAAAAAAAGTACTAAAAACAGTCACTTTTGCCTCTTTGAGCTGTAATTTGACCCCCTTAACATGCTTCAAAACTCACCAAATTGAACACACACATCAGGACTGGCTAAAATTGTGATCTAATGAAAAAACCTAACCCCAAATCTCAAAATTGTGCTCTACCGCAATTTTTTAATAAAACCCAGAAAAAAACTGCTCCTCGGAAGAAAAAAATGACAAAACTGCCTTTAACTCCCACTGGGAAAGTCAGAGAGACATGAAACAAAAACCTCTATGTAGGTCTCACTTAGACCTACTTTTCATAGATTGACAACCCTCAGCAAAAATCAACAGGAAGTTTGCAATTTCCCCTTCAAAAAAAAAAAAAATTTATAAACCGGTCACTTCTCTTCAAACATTATCTCCTCTGAGCGCGTTCGGCTTCAAACTAACACAGGAGAGAGATTGAACCCTTCCAAATAAAAGCTATCGAAATAATTTTTATAACTGCTCCGGTTTTGATTTTATGAGCCTTCAAGGAGCTGCTGCGCTGCTGTTTTCTCAAGATGGCTGCTTAAAAGCAGGAAGCACCAGCGTGCCCACACAATGCAGACAAGGTAGGTACACTAGACAAAAGTCTTGGGACACTTCGGACTAAAAGTAGACAAAAGTATTGGGACACTTATGACTACCACTGGACAAAAGTATTGGGACGTTTAGGCCGAAAACTGGACAAAAGTATTGGGATCCTTGGGACTAAAACTTGACAAAAGTATTGGGACACTTGGGACTAAAACTTGACAAAAGTATTGGGACACTTCGGACTAAAAGTAGACAAAAGTATTGGGACACTTATGACTACCACTGGACAAAAGTATTGGGACATTTAGGCCGAAAACTGGACAAAAGTATTGGGATCCTTGGGACTAAAACTTGACAAAAGTATTGGGACACTTGGGACTATAACTTGACAAAAGTATTGGGACACTTCGGACTAAAAGTAGACAAAAGTATTGGGACACTTATGACTACCACTGGACAAAAGTATTGGGACATTTAGGCCGAAAACTGGACAAAAGTATTGGGATCCTTGGGACTAAAACTTGACAAAAGTATTGGGACACTTGGGACTAAAACTTGACAAAAGTATTGGGACACTTCGGACTAAAAGTAGACAAAAGTATTGGGACACTTATGACTACCACTGGACAAAAGTATTGGGACATTTAGGCCGAAAACTGGACAAAAGTATTGGGACACTTGGGACTAAAACTTGACAAAAGTATTGGGACACTTGGGACTAAAACTTGACAAAAGTATTGGGACACTTCGGACTAAAAGTAGACAAAAGTATTGGGACACTTATGACTACCACTGGACAAAAGTATTGGGACATTTAGGCCGAAAACTGGACAAAAGTATTGGGATCCTTGGGACTAAAACTTGACAAAAGTATTGGGACACTTGGGACTAAAACTTGACAAAAGCATTGGGACACTTCGGACTAAAAGTAGACAAAAGTATTGGGACACTTATGACTACCACTGGACAAAAGTATTGGGACATTTAGGCCGAAAACTGGACAAAAGTATTGGGACACTTGGGACTAAAACTTGACAAAAGTATTGGGACACTTGGGACTAAAACTTGACAAAAGTATTGGGACACTTCGGACTAAAAGTAGACAAAAGTATTGGGACACTTATGACTACCACTGGACAAAAGTATTGGGACATTTAGGCCGAAAACTGGACAAAAGTATTGGGATCCTTGGGACTAAAACTTGACAAAAGTATTGGGACACTTGGGACTAAAACTTGACAAAAGTATTGGGACACTTCGGACTAAAAGTAGACAAAAGTATTGGGACACTTATGACTACCACTGGACAAAAGTATTGGGACATTTAGGCCGAAAACTGGACAAAAGTATTGGGACACTTGGGACTAAAACTTGACAAAAGTATTGGGACACTTGGGACTAAAACTTGACAAAAGTATTGGGACACTTCGGACTAAAAGTAGACAAAAGTATTGGGACACTTATGACTACCACTGGACAAAAGTATTGGGACATTTAGGCCGAAAACTGGACAAAAGTATTGGGATCCTTGGGACTAAAACTTGACAAAAGTATTGGGACACTTGGGACTAAAACTTGACAAAAGTATTGGGACACTTCGGACTAAAAGTAGACAAAAGTATTGGGACACTTATGACTACCACTGGACAAAAGTATTGGGACATTTAGGCCGAAAACTGGACAAAAGTATTGGGACACTTGGGACTAAAACTTGACAAAAGTATTGGGACACTTGGGACTAAAACTTGACAAAAGTATTGGGACACTTCGGACTAAAAGTAGACAAAAGTATTGGGACACTTATGACTACCACTGGACAAAAGTATTGGGACATTTAGGCCGAAAACTGGACAAAAGTATTGGGATCCTTGGGACTAAAATTTGACAAAAGTATTGGGACACTTGGGACTAAAACTTGACAAAAGTATTGGGACACTTCGGACTAAAAGTAGACAAAAGTATTGGGACACTTATGACTACCACTGGACAAAAGTATTGGGACATTTAGGCCGAAAACTGGACAAAAGTATTGGGATCCTTGGGACTAAAACTTGACAAAAGTATTGGGACACTTGGGACTAAAACTTGACAAAAGTATTGGGACACTTCGGACTAAAAGTAGACAAAAGTATTGGGACACTTATGACTACCACTGGACAAAAGTATTGGGACATTTAGGCCGAAAACTGGACAAAAGTATTGGGACACTTGGGACTAAAACTTGACAAAAGTATTGGGACACTTGGGACTAAAACTTGACAAAAGTATTGGGACACTTCGGACTAAAAGTAGACAAAAGTATTGGGACACTTATGACTACCACTGGACAAAAGTATTGGGACATTTAGGCCGAAAACTGGACAAAAGTATTGGGACACTTGGGACTAAAACTTGACAAAAGTATTGGGACACTTGGGACTAAAACTTGACAAAAGTATTGGGACACTTCGGACTAAAAGTAGACAAAAGTATTGGGACACTTATGACTACCACTGGACAAAAGTATTGGGACATTTAGGCCGAAAACTGGACAAAAGTATTGGGACCCTTGGGACTAAAACTTGACAAAAGTATTGGGACACTTGGGACTAAAACTTGACAAAAGTATTGGGACACTTCGGACTAAAAGTAGACAAAAGTATTGGGACACTTATGACTACCACTGGACAAAAGTATTGGGACATTTAGGCCGAAAACTGGACAAAAGTATTGGGACACTTGGGACTAAAACTTGACAAAAGTATTGGAACACTTGGGACTAAAACTTGACAAAAGTATTGGGACACTTCGGACTAAAAGTAGACAAAAGTATTGGGACACTTATGACTACCACTGGACAAAAGTATTGGGACATTTAGGCCGAAAACTGGACAAAAGTATTGGGATCCTTGGGACTAAAACTTGACAAAAGTATTGGGACACTTGGGACTAAAACTTGACAAAAGTATTGGGACACTTCGGACTAAAAGTAGACAAAAGTATTGGGACACTTATGACTACCACTGGACAAAAGTATTGGGACATTTAGGCCGAAAACTGGACAAAAGTATTGGGATCCTTGGGACTAAAACTTGACAAAAGTATTGGGACACTTGGGACTAAAACTTGACAAAAGTATTGGGACACTTCGGACTAAAAGTAGACAAAAGTATTGGGACACTTATGACTACCACTGGACAAAAGTATTGGGACATTTAGGCCGAAAACTGGACAAAAGTATTGGGACACTTGGGACTAAAACTTGACAAAAGTATTGGGACACTTGGGACTAAAACTTGACAAAAGTATTGGGACACTTCGGACTAAAAGTAGACAAAAGTATTGGGACTCTTATGACTACCACTGGACAAAAGTATTGGGACATTTAGGCCGAAAACTGGACAAAAGTATTGGGATCCTTGGGACTAAAACTTGACAAAAGTATTGGGACACTTGGGACTAAAACTTGACAAAAGTATTGGGACACTTCGGACTAAAAGTAGACAAAAGTATTGGGACACTTATGACTACCACTGGACAAAAGTATTGGGACATTTAGGCCGAAAACTGGACAAAAGTATTGGGACACTTGGGACTAAAACTTGACAAAAGTATTGGGACACTTGGGACTAAAACTTGACAAAAGTATTGGGACACTTCGGACTAAAAGTAGACAAAAGTATTGGGACACTTATGACTACCACTGGACAAAAGTATTGGGACATTTAGGCCGAAAACTGGACAAAAGTATTGGGATCCTTGGGACTAAAACTTGACAAAAGTATTGGGACACTTGGGACTAAAACTTGACAAAAGTATTGGGACACTTCGGACTAAAAGTAGACAAAAGTATTGGGACACTTATGACTACCACTGGACAAAAGTATTGGGACACTTCGGACTAGCACCTGCCAAATACGCGGGCCCGACCAATGCTGCTAGCAGCTTTAATTCTGTTTGGTGCTCATAAACAGGTTGTAGGAACACTTCCAAGTCACTCTAACAGCCATGCACATGTGCAAATTACCCAGGCAACACACCCGTGGAAAATCCAAACTACAATGAAAACAATTAGATAAGGAAAAGGTAAAGAAAAGTCGGGGTTGCCTGAGTTTAAATGGCTTGCTAAACGAACCAGGAACAATCAAACATGTTAAAATGTCACAATATATTAAGTAATACATCACAATCAGAGCAATTTCTCCAATAAATTCAGACTTATTGTTTCATGTTTACATGCAGTACACAGCCAGGACAAAAAAAACAAAAAACTGACCAGTCGAGTTGTCACCTCACATCAGCATTAAGGCTCATTCTTCATTAATTGGATAGATTAATTTGGAGCGCCATCATGGCGTGGGAGGGGGGGGGGGGGGGGGTCGGGCGCCGTCCCCTCCTCACTCCTCTCTGTCAGCTCGAATTTAGCGTCGCGAGGGGCTGACCTTTGCGAAGTGAAGAGATCAACACAATTTGAAAAGACAATGTCACTTGCTGTAAATGTGATACGCGCCAAATAAACCACATTCAACCTTTCAACGGCAGGTTTGGGCGGGCGGAGGAGGTCCGATGGAAAGCAGTTTATAGGAATAGAAAAGAAAAGAAAGATGGTATGGGTGTGGATACTCCATAGAGGCACTGGTGCTGACATAGACGGGTGGTGGATGCTTTTAAACGCTGTCATGCCAAAAATATTGGGACAATTTCAGCCAATCAGAAGTGCCCATGATGTCATTTCCAGAGGAAGGACTATTGTTAACAAGGCGGGTCACGGCAAGAAGAACAAAGGCATATTGACGCCATTTATTTATTATTTTCCAAAGTACATCAATCAATTATTTTCCTTTATTTAACCATGTAAAGACTCATTGAGATTAAAACCTCTTTTTCAAGAGCGACCTGACAAAGAGGGCGGCACAAACAAACAAATAATAATAACAATTAAAGCTGCAAGCAGCATTGGTCGGGCCCGCGTATTTGGCAGGTGCTAGTCCTAAGTGTCCCAATACTTTTGTCAAGTTTTAGTCCCAAGTGTCCCAATACTTTTGGCCAGTGTAGGTGTCCCAATACTTTTGTGCAGCGGTAGTCCTAAGTGTCCCAATACTTTTGTCCAGTTGTAGTCCTAAGTGTCCCAATACTTTTGTCAAGTTGTAGTCCTAAGTGTCCCAATACTTTTGGCCAGTGTAAGTGTCCCAATACTTTTGTCCAGTGGTAGTCCTAAGTGTCCCAATACTTTTGGCCAGTTGTAGTCCTAAGTGTCCCAATACTTTTGTCAAGTTGTAGTCCTAAGTGTCCCAATACTTTTGGCCAGTGTAAGTGTCCCAATACTTTTGTCCAGTGGTAGTCCTAAGTGTCCCAATACTTTTGTCCAGTGTAAGCGTCCCAATACTTTTGGCCAGTGGTAGTCCTAGGAGTTCCAAGTGTTTTGTCAAGTTGTAGTCAAAGTGTCCCAATACTTTTGTCCAGTGGTATTCCTAAGTGTCCCAATACTTTTGTGCAGTGTAAGTGTCCCAATACTTTTGTCCATTTTTCGTCATAAGTGTCCCAATACTTTTGTCCAGTGGTAGTCATTAGTGTCCCAATACTTTTGTCAAGTTGTAGTCCCAAGTGTCCCAATACTTTTGTCTAGTGTTGGTCCTAAGTGTCCCAATACATTTGTTCAGTGCAAGTGTCCCAATACTTTTGTCCAGTGGTAGTCCTAAGTGTCCCAATACTTTTGTCAAGTTGTAGTCCTAAGTGTCCCAATACTTTTGTCCAGTTTTAGTCCTAAGTCTCCCAATACATTTGTCTAGTGGTAGTCCGAAGTGTCCCAATACTTTTGTCAAGTTGTAGTCCTTAGTGTCCCAATACTTTGGTCCAGTGTAGGTGTCCCAATACTTTAGGCCAATTGTCGTCCTAAGTGTCCCAATACTTTTGTCCAGTTTTAGTTGTAATTGTCCCAATACGTGTGTCAAGTTTTAGTCCCAAGTGTCCCAATAGTGTTGTCCAGTTTTCGTCCAAAGTGTCCCAATACTTTTGTCCAGTTGTCGTCCTAAGTGTCCCAATATTTTCGTCAAGTTTTAGTCCTAAGTGTCCCAATATTTTTGTCCAGTAGTAGTCCGAAGGGTCCCAATACTTATGTCAAGTTTTAGTCCTACGTCTCCCAATACTTTTGTCAAGTTTTTGTCCTAAGTGTCCCAATACTTAAGTCAAATTCTGGTCCTAAGTGTCCCAAAACTTTTATCAAGTTTTAGTCCTAAGTGTCCCAATACTTTTGTCCAGTGTAGGTGTCCCAATACTTTTGTCCAGTATTATTCCTAAGTGTCCCAATACTTATGTCCAGTTGTTGTCCTAAGTGTCCCAATACTTATGTCAAGTTGTAGTCCTAAGTGTCCCAATACTTTAGTCCAGTGAAGTTGTCCCAATACTTTTGTCAAGTTGTAGTCCTAAGTGTCCCAATACTTTTGTCCAGTGTAGGTGTCCCAATACTTTTGTCCAGTATTATTCCTAAGTGTCCCAATACTTATGTCCAGTTGTTGTCCTAAGTGTCCCAATACTTATGTCAAGTTGTAGTCCTAAGTGTCCCAATACTTTAGTCCAGTGAAGTTGTCCCAATACTTTTGTCCTGTGGTAGTCCTAAGTGTCCCAATACGTTTGTCAAGTTGTAGTCCTAGGTGTCCCAATACTTTTGTCCAATTTTAGTCCAAGGAGTCCCAATACATTTGTCCAGTTTTCGTCCTAAGTGTCCCAATATATTTGTTCAGTGCAAGTGTCCCAATACTTTTGTCCAGTGGTAGTCCTAAGTGTCCCAATACTTTTGTCAAGTTGTAGTCCTAAGTGTCCCAATACTTTTGTCCAGTTTTAGTCCTAAGTCTCCCAATACATTTGTCTAGTGGTAGTCCGAAGTGTCCCAATACTTTTGTCAAGTTGTAATCCTTAGTGTCCCAATACTTTGGTCCAGTGTAGGTGTCCCAATACTTTAGGCCAATTGTCGTCCTAAGTGTCCCAATACTTTTGTCCAGTTTTAGTTGTAATTGTCCCAATACGTGTGTCAAGTTTTAGTCCCAAGTGTCCCAATAGTGTTGTCCAGTTTTCGTCCAAAGTGTCCCAACACTTTCGTCAAGTTTTAGTCCTAAGTGTCCCAATACTTTTGTCCAGTAGTAGTCCGAAGGGTCCCAATACTTATGTCAAGTTTTAGTCCTACGTCTCCCAATACTTTTGTCAAGTTTTTGTCCTAAGTGTCCCAATACTTAAGTCGAATTCTGGTCCTAAGTATCCCAAAACTTTTATCAAGTTTTAGTCCTAAGTGTCCCAATACTTTTGTCCAGTGTAAGTGTCCCAATACTTTTGTTCAGTGGTAGTCCTAAGTGTCCCAATAGTGTTGTCCAGTTTTCGTCCAAAGTGTCCCAATACTTTTGTCCAGTTTTCATCCTAAGTGTCCCAATACTTTTGCCCAGTGGTAGTCATAAGTGTCCCAATACTTTTGTCCAGTTGTCGTCCTAACTGTCCCAATATTTTTGTCCAGTGGTAGTCATAAGTGTCCCAAAACTTTTGTCTACTTTTAGTCCGAAGTGTCCCAAGACTTTTGTCTAGTGTACCTACCTTGTCTGCATTGTGTGGGCACGTTGGTGCTTCCTGCTTTTAAGCAGCCATCTTAAAAAAAACAGCAGCGCAGCAGCATCAGCGCAGCGGGTCTTTGAAGGGTCATAAAATCAAAACCGGAGCAGGTATTAAAACGCTGTTCTGTTATTCTATGCACAAGGGTTTAATCTCTCTCCTGTGTTAGTTTGAAGCCGAAACGACAAACGCGCTCAGAGGAGATCGATTTTGAAGAAAGGTGACCGTTTTTTCCAAAAATGTTGTTTTGAAGGGGGAATAGCAAACTTTTTGCTGGGGGGTGTCAAATTATGAAATGTAGGTCTAACTGAGACCTACGAAGAGGTTTTTGTTTCATGTCTCTTCGACCTTCCCAGTGGGAGTTACAGGCAGTTTTGTCATTTTTTTATTCCGAGGAGCAGTTTTTTCTCCGTTTTATTCAAAAATTGCTCTAGAGCGCAATTTTTAAATTTGGGGTTAGGTTTTTTTATTAGATCGCAATTTTTGCCAGTCCTGATGTGTGCGTTCAGTTTGTGGGTCATGTTAAGGGGGTCAAATTACAGCTCAAAGAGGCAAAAGTTACTGTTTTTAGTACTTTTTTGTCTTGAAGGGGGAATTGCCAACTTCCTGTTGATTTTTGCCCGAGGATATACAATCATGAAAGGTAGGTCTAAGTCAGACCCACATAGAGGTTTTTGTTTCATGTCTCTCCAACCTTCCTAGTGGGAGTTACAGGCAGTCTAGTTGTTTTTTTTTTCCTAGGGGGCGCTAGAGCGCAATTTTGAGTTTTGTGGTTCGTTTTTTTTTTTTTTAAAAAGGCAATTTTCGCAGGTCCTGATGTGTGGGTCAAATATGGTGAGTTTTGAAGCATGTTAAGTGGGTCAAATTACAGTTTAATGTGGCGGCGGAAGAATAAAGAATAAAGAATAAAACCTTACAAATTCAATAGGTCCTTATGTCCCATTGCATAAGGACTCCCTTTGGGAGTCCTTATACAATGGGCCATGCGGGCCCTAAAAATATTGTTTTTCATGAACTGTGTACTTGTATTGTTTGTCTGGGTGGAGGTCCTGCTTTGGAAATAATTTGTACCCCTTTCAGACATTGCATTTAGTTCCCATTAAAACATTCACATGTAGCACAATGAGATGTAAGCAGGGGATCATGTGTACATTCCTGCAACTTGTAAAAAATATGCAATGGGCCATGCGGGCCCTAACAAGACAATACAACGGAACAACAGCAGTCATACCACAAAAGGTCAAAAATAATTTAAAACGATTAAGTAATAATTCAATTTAAAAGCAAGTACATTGACCACACACTAAAACATGTTGGGTTTAAAAATAACCCAATTTTAACCCAACTGAAAAGGACGAACCCCTTATTTGAATTATTTTTTACTAGAGATGTCCAATAATGGCTTTTTAGCCGATATCTGATAGTCCGATATTGCCCAACTCTCAATTACCGATTCTGATATCAAGCGATACCGCTATATATACAGTGGTGGAATGAACACATTATTATGCCTAATTTTGTTGTGATGCATTAAACAACGTAACAAGGTTTTCCAAAATAAATCAACTCAAGTTATGGAAAAAAAATGCCAACATGGCACTGCCATATTTATTATTGAAGTCACAAAGTGCATTATTTTTTTTTTTAACATGCCTCAAAACAGCAGCTTGGAATTTTGGAACATGCTCTCCCTGAGAGAGCATGAGGAGGTTGAGGTGGGCGGGTTTTTTAGGGGGTAGCGGGGGGTGTATATTGTAGCATCCCGGAAGAGTTAGTGCTGCAAGGGATTCTGGGTATTTGTTCTGTTGTGTTTTATGTTGTGTTACGGTGCGGATGTTCTCCCGAAATGTGTTTGTCATTCTTATTTAGTGTGGGTTCACACATATTTGTAACAGTGTTAAAGTTGTTTATAGGGCCACCCTCAGTGTGACCTGCATGGCTGTTGACCAAGTATGCGTTGCATTCACTTGTGTGTGTGAAAAGACGTAGATATTATGTGACTGGGCCGGCATGCAAAGGCAGTGCCTTTAAGGTTTATTGGCGCTCTGTACTTCTCCCTACGTCCGTGTACACAGCGGCCTTTTAAAAAGTCATACATTTTACTTTTTGAAACCGATACCGATAATTTCCGATATTACATTTTAAAACATTCATCGGCCGATAATATCGGCAGCCCGATATTATGGGACATCTCTAATCTACGCCTCTATGGTAAAAATAGATAAATTACAAACTTGAGGTGCGTTGATTCCCTAAAATCCTGCACATTTTCTTTTCACCTATTAAAAAAATCAGGGTTTTTATGAAAAAAAGAAATTAAATCATAAAACAAATGTATATTGTATTTTCCGGACTATAAGGCGCACTTAAAATCTTTTTTTTCCCCCCTCAAAACTCGACAGTGTGCCTCATAACCCAGTGCACCTAATGTACAGAATAATTCTGGTTTTGCTTACCAATTGTATTTGGTACATGATGTAATGATAAGTGTGACCAGTAGATGGCAGTCACACATAAGAGATACGTGTAGACTGCAATATGATGTTAAAAAAGGATTTGCAAATCATTGTACTTTGTTTTTATTAACGAATTACACAACATGACAACTTCACTGCTTTTGGGTTTTGTAGAACGCATCAGACTTGCATAGGACTTGTGAATGATGGGCACAACTCCCCAGGAAGCGCAGTTCCGATCCGAAGTTTAATTCTTACAGGAAAAACTCCCTTTTCAGACCTCGGGGTGACTTTTTATTCCGGGCTGGAAGTGTTAAGAAGTGATACGGAGGCAGAAAGCAGTTGTCCTTGCGGAGGGCAACAAATGCCGTCCCCGGCAGGAGACGATCATGAAAAAGATGAAATGTAGTCCTCCATAACATCTCTATTGATTACTAAAATAATCCATGGATGCAGCCCTTATATGATCCATCAATCAATCATTCAATCAAAGTTTACTTATATAGCCCTAAATCACAAGTGCCTCAAAGGAATGCACAAGCCACAACGACATCCTCGGCCAACGTTTCCTCTAAGGTGCGCGCCTGTGAAATTGCGCACTGCTCAAGCGTCCTCTGCGCACGGCAAATCTATGCCACGCACAAAATCAAATACAAAAAAATAAGCGCATAACAATTTTCGACACGACAGAGAAAACAGTTTTCGTCATCATTGTTCAAATATTGTAACGTCTGTCGAGACGCTTTGAGGACATGAATTCCATCCATCACTTTACTGAGCAAAACTCTTTATTGTCGTCCATAAACACATCACCAAAACATTAGTAAAAAAAAATGATATCTAGCAAAAGTGGTCATTTTCTGCAGTACAAACCAGACCAAAAGCAACTTTGTTATATCAACAGCAGCCGCTCGCTCTTTCTCACTTGCGCCAACACATGCACATATGGCACTTAGCCAGTGATGCGTTTACAGCCACACAAAAAGTCGGACAACTCCAACACCACACATAAAGTGTCATTCCAGGTCGTTACACTATGATTTACCAATCAAATGTGTGCTTATTCTAATTTAATTTATAAATATTAATCATGAAATGCTGTTAGTATATTAAATAAATACTAATAAAAATATATTTTTTTACAAACAGGAAGTTACAGGAATGTACACATGATCCCCTGCTTACATCTCATTGTGCAACATGTGAATGTTTTAATGGGAACTAAATGCAATGTCTGAAAGGGGTACAAACTATTTCCAAAGCAGGACCTCCACCCAGACAAACAATACAAGTACACAGTTCATGAAAAACAATATTTGTTGTTCAGAGGTGGGTAGTAACGCGCTACATTTACTCCGTTACATCTACTTGAGTAACTTTTGGGATAAATTGTACTTCTAAGAGTAGTTTTAATGCAACATACTTTTACTTTTACTTGAGTATATTTATAGAGAAGAAACGCTACTTTTACTCCGCTCCATTTATCTACATTCAGCTCGCTACTCGCTACTAATTTTTATCGATCTGTTAATGCACGCTTTGTTTGTTTTGGTCTGTCAGACAGACCTTCATAGTGCCTGCGTTTCAACAAATACAGTCACTGGTGACGTTCACTCCGTTCCACCAATCAGATGCAGTCACTGGTGACATTGGACCAATCAAACAGAGCCAGGCGGTCACATGACCTGACTTAAACAAGTTGAAAAACTTATTGGGGTGTTACCATTTAGTGGTCAATTGTACGGAATATGTACTGTACTGTACAATCTACTAATAAAAGTTCCAATCAATCAATCAAAAGTGTGAAGGAAAAAATACCCTTTTTTATTTCAACCGTACATCCCGTCAAAAGCCTAAAGACTACACAGTTCCTGTCTTCACAATAAAAAAGCCGCTCCATCGCGCATGCGCTTTCAAAATAAGAGTCTCCGAAAGCCAGCGCAAACAAGCTAGCAAGCTACGGAGTTTGCCGCCAATGTATTTCTTGTAAAGTGTATAAAAACGAATATGGAAGGTGGACAAATAAGATGCCAAAAACCAACCACTTTCATGTGGTATTAGACAGGAAGGAGGAACTTTTTTTCTCCTCCATTTGAAAACGTGGACGTTATCATCACTACTGTCTGATTACAATCAATGCAAGTCATCAGAATCAGGTAATACACCAACTTATATTCTTGTCAACATGAAAGAAAGGAATCTATATGTGTTAAACATGCATGTATATTCATTAAAACACCTTTAACATGTAAACAAAAACGGCACAATAAATAAATATAAATTATATACTGTATATATATATATATATATATATATATATATATGTATATATATGTATATATATGTATATATGTATATATATATATATATATATATATATATATATATATATATATATATATATATATATATATATATATCTATGATATGTGTGTGTATGTTACTCATCAGTTACTCAGTACTTGAGTAGTTTTTTCACAACGTACTTTTTACTTTTACTCAAGTAAATATTTGGGTGACTACTCCTTACTTTTACTTGAGTAATAAATCTCTAAAGTGACAGTACTCTTACTTGAGTACAATTTCTGGCTACTCTACCCACCTCTGTTGTTGTTATTGTCATTGTAAGTGGTCCTAAACACTTATATTAGAAATGGAAATAAATGTTGTCATTTGATTATAATAATAAGTGAATGTTGTCTATCTGTGTTGGCCCTGCGATGAGGTGGGGACTTGTCCAGGGTGTACCCCGCCTTTCGCCCGAATGCAGCCGAGATAGGCTCCAGCGACCCCGAAAGGGACAAGCGGTAGAAAATGGATGGATGGATGGAGATGTAAGTTGTTATTTAGTCAGGTTTGGGCCAGGTGTGCTGCTGGTGTAGAACAATTAGAGGGAACATTGTCCTCGGCTCCCAATGGGATACAATAAGAAACCTTGGAGGGGACCGCAGATGGGGGTACCCACGTTGACGTCATCCAGCAGGTGTCGTCGCTGCGTTTTGTGCGTGTTTGCCGACCCCCCCACCCTCCGCCCCAGCCACTCGACGCCGGCGGAATGGGAACGAGGACATTAAACTTCATTAAAGAGCAGAAACCATTATCAAGGTTTATCTTTTGAAATGTCTATTAAAACGCGCACCTCACTTATCTGTCACCTGGCTCCCATGAGGCCCGACGAGACTAATAGAGAGATGGCGAAGGGGCCTCAGAGAGAGAAAGAGCCATCACGCTGGAAGGACGCCTTGTCGTGTCGTCCCTCTTCCCGCGCCTGTAAACGCTTTTCCGCCCGACGCAACAAAACAGTGCAGTAATTGCATAAATCAGACAATAATGTGGCCCCTCCCCCTTTACCCGCCGCTTTTGTGATACGCTCACGAAACAGATTCCATTGGGCCGATGGCTACAATCTCGCCACAAGAGAGCTACAAGAGGAAGATGGATGAAGTTGCCCCCCAGACACTCATATCAGGTCAGCGTGCGCTTTATCCCCTAATGGTTAAGGTTAGGATTGAGAAGAAGTGGGGGTTTTGATACCAGATCTGAGCCTGAGGGGCCACGGTGGGAACAACAAGGAAGCGCTCGGCCACCATCCTCCTTGTGGCCCACATTTGTGCAAGCAGCGGCGCCACCAGCAGCTCCGAGCGGGTCCGAGCCGCTTCGGATGTGTCCTTCCACCCGGAGAGCGTTATTATTAGAAAGGACATAAACAGACTAATTAAATCGCAGCAGTGGAAGCTGGAGGCTGACAGCTGGCGCCGAGAGTGTGACCAAAGACATCGCTGTCAAAGTGGCGGACGCACGCCCGCTACATGTGGCCGCTCGTCTTTGGACACGCCGCGTGCACGCCAACGCCAGTGGACACCGTGGACTTTTCATGCATATTGTGTGGGTCTTGTCCAACAAAAACACATTTTTTCAACCCGATTGAAATTGTTTTTGGAAGATTGTGCCTTGATTGTATTGCTTTGTACTGCATTTTATTCTGTTCATTATTACAATCTAAATGCTTTTAAAATATGAAGCACTTTATTTTTTTTTATCCCATTATTTCTGTATTTTATGATATTTGAAATAAAACATTAAATATATTTATATTTTAGTTTTTTTTTTTTTTAAGTATTTTTTAATAAAACAAGTTTATTTTTTATTTTCATAATTTCTTTTATTGGTGTACATTTTTTTATTTTTTACTTATTTGTTGTTATTTCTATACTATTTAAAAAAATTTTAAAGGGTTTAACGAGTACATACAATAAATACAATCATTTTTAGATTCGTTTATGACACTTGAAATAAAACATTAATTCTAATATACTTATATTTGAGGTTTTTTAAGTATTTTTTAATAAAACATGATATTTTTTATTTTCATAATTTCTTTTATTGGTGTACATTATTTTATTTTTTACTTATTTTTTGTTATTTCTGTACTATTTAAAAATTTTTTTTAAAGGGTTTAACGAGTACATACAATAAATACAATCCTATTTAGATTCGTTTTCATTACTTTGTACTGTACCTTTTTAAAAGTGCATTTTATTCTGTTACACTGGACTATTTTACTTCATTATTACAATCTAAATGCTTTTAAAATATGAAGCACTTTAATGTTTTTATCCCATTATTTCTGCATTTTATGACACTTGAAATAAAACATTAAATATATTTATATTTGAGTTGGGTTTTTTTAAGTATTTTTTAATAAAACAAGTTTATTTTTTATTTTCATAATTTCTTTTATTGGTGTACATTTTTAATTTTTTACTTATTTTTTGTTATTTCTATACTATTTAAATTTTTTTAAAGGGTTTAACGAGTACATACAATAAATACAATCCTATTTAGATTCGTTTTCATTACTTTGTACTGTACCTTTTTAAAAGTGCATTTTATTCTGTTACACTGGACTATTTTACTTCATTATTACAATCTAAATGCTTTTAAAATATGAAGCACTTTATTTTTTTTTATCCCATTATTTATGTATTTTATGATATTTGAAATAAAACATTAAATATATTTATATTTGAGTTTGTTTTTTTAATAAAACAAGTTTATTTTATATTTATTTCTTTTATTGGTGTACATTTTTCAATTTTTTACTTATTTTTTGTTATTTCTATACTGTTTAAACATTTTTTTAAAGGGTTTAACGAGTACATACAATAAATACAATCGTATTCAGATTCGTAATCATTGCTTTGTACTGTACCTTTTTAAAAGTGCATTTTATTCTGTTACACTGGACTGTTTTACTTCATTATTACAATCTAAATGCTTTTAAAATATGAAGCACTTTAAGGTTTTTATCCCATTATTTCTGCATTTTATGACACTTGAAATAAAACATTAAATATATTCATATTTGAGTTTGTTTTTTTAAGTATTTTTTAATAAAACAAGTTTATTTTTTATTTTCATAATTTCTTTTATTGGTGTACATTTTTTTATTTTTTACTTAGTTTTTGTTATTTCTGTACTATTTAAACATTTTTTAAAAGGGTTTAACGAGTACATACAATAAATGCAATCCTATTTAGATTTGTTTTCATTACTTTGTACTGTACCTTTTTAAAAGTGCATTTTATTCTGTTACACTGGACTATTTTACTTCATTATTACAATCTAAATGCTTTTAAAATATGAAGCACTTTAATTTTTTTATCCCATTATTTCTGCATTTTATGACACTTGAAATAAAACATTAAATATATTCATATTTGAGTTTGTTTTTTTAAGTATTTTTTAATAAAACAAGTTTATTTTTTATTTTCATAATTTCTTTTATTGGTGTACATTTTTTAATTTTTTACTTCTTTTTTGTTATTTCTATACTATTTAAACAATTTTTTAAAGGGTTTAACGAGTACATACAATAAATACAATCGTATTCAGATTCGTATTCATTGCTTTGTACTGTACCTTTTTAAAAGTGCATTTTATTCTGTTACACTGGACTATTTTACTTCATTATTACAATCTAAATGCTTTTAAAATATGAAGCACTTTAAGGTTTTTATCCCATTATTTCTGCATTTTATGACACTTGAAAAAAACATTAAATATATTTATATTTGATGGTTCTTTTAAAAGTATTTTTTAATAAAACAAGTTTATTTTTTATTTTCATAATTTCTTTTATTGGTGTACATTTTTTTTTTTTTTTTACTTATTTTTTGTTATTTCTGTACTATTTAAACATTTTTTTAAAGGGTTTAACGAGTACATACAATAAATACAATCATATTTAGATTCGTATTTATTGCTTTGTACTGTACCTTTTTAAAAGTGCATTTTATTCTGTTACACTGGACTATTTTACTTCATTAATACAATCTAAATGCTTTTAAAATATGAAGCACTTTAATGTTTTTATCCCATTATTTCTGCATTTTATGACACTTGAAATAAAACATTAAATATATTTATATTTGAGTTGGGTTTTTTTAAGTATTTTTTAATAAAACAAGTTTATTTTTTATTTTCATAATTTCTTTTATTGGTGTACATTTTTAATTTTTTACTTATTTTTTGTTATTTCTATACTATTTAAATTTTTTTAAAGGGTTTAACGAGTACATACAATAAATACAATCCTATTTAGATTCGTTTTCATTACTTTGTACTGTACCTTTTTAAAAGTGCATTTTATTCTGTTACACTGGACTATTTTACTTCATTATTACAATCTAAATGCTTTTAAAATATGAAGCACTTTATTTATTTTTATCCCATTATTTCTGTATTTTATGATATTTGAAATAAAACATTAAATATATTTATATTTGAGTTTGTTTTTTTAATAAAACAAGTTTATTTTATATTTATTTCTTTTATTGGTGTACATTTTTCAATTTTTTACTTATTTTTTGTTATTTCTATACTGTTTAAACATTTTTTTAAAGGGTTTAACGAGTACATACAATAAATACAATCGTATTCAGATTCGTAATCATTGCTTTGTACTGTACCTTTTTAAAAGTGCATTTTATTCTGTTACACTGGACTGTTTTACTTCATTATTACAATCTAAATGCTTTTAAAATATGAAGCACTTTAAGGTTTTTATCCCATTATTTCTGCATTTTATGACACTTGAAATAAAACATTAAATATATTCATATTTGAGTTTGTTTTTTTAAGTATTTTTTAATAAAACAAGTTTATTTTTTATTTTCATAATTTCTTTTATTGGTGTACATTTTTTAATTTTTTACTTAGTTTTTGTTATTTCTGTACTATTTAAACATTTTTTAAAAGGGTTTAACGAGTACATACAATAAATGCAATCCTATTTAGATTTGTTTTCATTACTTTGTACTGTACCTTTTTAAAAGTGCATTTTATTCTGTTACACTGGACTATTTTACTTCATTATTACAATCTAAATGCTTTTAAAATATGAAGCACTTTAATTTTTTTATCCCATTATTTCTGCATTTTATGACACTTGAAATAAAACATTAAATATATTCATATTTGAGTTTGTTTTTTTAAGTATTTTTTAATAAAACAAGTTTATTTTTTATTTTCATAATTTCTTTTATTGGTGTACATTTTTTTATTTTTTTTACTTATTTTTTGTTATTTCTGTACTATTTAAACATTTTTTTAAAGGGTTTAACGAGTACATACAATAAATACAATCATATTCAGATTCGTATTCATTACTTTGTACTGTACCTTTTTAAAAGTGCATTTTATTCTGTTACACTGGACTGTTTTACTTCATTATTACAATCTAAATGCTTTTAAAATATGAAGCACTTTATTTTTTTTTATCCCATTATTTCTGTATTTTATGATATTTGAAATAAAACATTAAATATATTTATATTTGAGGTTTTTTTTTTTTAAGTATTTTTTAATAAAAAAAGTTTATTTTTTATTTTCATAATTTCTTTTATTGGTGTACATTTTTTTTTTTTTTTTTTTTACTTATTTTTTGTTATTTCTATACTATTTAAACAATTTTTAAAGGGTTTAACGAGTACATACAATAAATACAATCGTATTCAGATTCGTATTCATTGCTTTGTACTGTACCTTTTTAAAAGTGCATTTTATTCTGTTACACTGGACTATTTTACTTCATTATTACAATCTAAATGCTTTTAAAATATGAAGCACTTTATTTTTTTTTCATCCCATTATTTCTGTATTTTATGATATTTGAAATAAAACATTAAATATATTTACATTTTAGTTTTTTTTAAAGTATTTTTTAATAAAACAAGTTTATTTTTTATTTTCATAATTTCTTTTATTGGTGTACATTTTTTTTTTTTTTTTTACTTATTTTTTCTTATTTCTATACTATTTAAAACATTTTTTTAAAGGGTTTAACGAGTACATACAATAAATACAATCCTATTTAGATTCGTATTAATTGCTTTGTACTGTACCTTTTTAAAAGTGCATTTTATTCTGTTACACTGGACTATTTTACTTCATTATTACAATCTAAATGCTTTTAAAATATGAAGCACTTTAATGTTTTTTATCCCATTATTTCTGCATTTTATGACACTAAAAAACATTAAATATATTTATATTTGACGTTTGTTTTTTTAAGTATTTTTTAATAAAACAAGTTTATTTTTTATTTTCATAATTTCTTTTATTGGTGTACATTTTTTTACTTATTTTTTGTTATTTCTATACTATTTAAACATTTTTTTAAAGGGCTTAACGAGTACATACAATAAATACAATCCTATTTAGATTCGTTTTCATTGCTTTGTACTGTACCTTTTTAAAAGTGCATTTTATTCTGTTACACTGGACTATTTGACTTCATTATTACAATCTAAATGCTTTTAAAATATGAAGCACTTTATTTTTTTTTATCCCATTATTTCTGTATTTTATGATATTTGAAATAAAACATTAAATATATTTATATTTGAGTTTTTTTTTTTAATAAAACAAGTTAATTTTTTATTTTCATAATTTCTTTTATTGGTGTACATTTTTTTTTTTTTTTACTTATTTTTTGTTATTTCTATACTATTTAAACATTTTTTTAAAGGGTTTAACGAGTACATACAATAAATACAATCCTATTAAGATTCGTTTTCATTACTTTGTACTGTACCTTTTTAAAAGTGCATTTTATTCTGTTACACTGGACTATTTTACTTCATTATTACAATCTAAATGCTTTTAAAATATGAAGCACTTTATTTTTTTTATCCCATTATTTCTGTATTTTATGACACTTGAAATAAAACATTAAATATATTTATATTTGAGTTTTTTTTTTTTTTAAGTATTTTTTAATAAAACAAGTTTATTTTTTATTTTCATAATTTCTTTTATTGGTGTACATTTTTTAATTTTTTACTTATTTTTGTTATTTCTGTACTATTTAAACATTTTTTTAAAGGGTTTAACGAGTACATACAATAAATACAATCGTATTTAGATTCATATTCATTGCTTTGTACTGTACCTTTTTAAAAGTGCATTTTATTCTGTTATACTGGACTATTTTACTTCATTATTACAATCTAAATGCTTTTAAAATATGAAGCACTTTAATGTTTTTATCCCATTATTTCTGCATTTTATGACACTTGAAAAAAACATTAAATATATTTATATTTGACGGTTTTTTTTTTTAAAGTATTTTTTAATAAAACAAGTTTATTTTTTATTTTCATAATTTCTTTTATTGGTGTACATTATTTTATTTTTTACTTATTTTTTGTTATTTCTGTACTATTTAAACATTTTTTTAAAAGGGTTTAACGAGTACATACAATAAATACAATCATATTTAGATTCGTATTCATTACTTTGTACTGTACCTTTTTAAAAGTGCATTTTATTCTGTTACACTGGACTATTTTACTTCATTATTACAATCTAAATGCTTTTAAAATATGAAGCACTTTATTTTTTTTAATCCCATTATTTCTGTATTTTATGATATTTGAAATAAAACATTAAATATATTTATATTTCACGTTTGTTTTTTTAAGTATTTTTTAATAAAACAAGTTTATTTTTTATTTTCATAATTTCTTTTATTGGTGTACATTTTTTTACTTATTTTTTGTTATTTCTATACTATTTAAACGTTTTTTTTAAAGGGCTTAACGAGTACATACAATAAATACAATCATATTTAGATTCGTATTCATTGCTTTGTACTGTACCTTTTTAAAAGAGCATTTTATTCTGTTACACTGGACTATTTTACTTCATTATTACAATCTAAATGCTTTTAAAATATGAAGCACTTTATTTTTTTTTATCCCATTATTTCTGTATTTTATGATATTTGAAATAAAACATTAAATATATTTATATTTGAGGTTTTTTTTAAAGTATTTTTTAATAAAACAAGTTTATTTTTTATTTTCATAATTTATTTTATTGGTGTACATTTTTTTTTTTTATACTTATTTTTTGTTATTTCTGTACTATTTAAACATTTTTTTAAAGGGTTTAACGAGTACATACAATAAATACAATCATATTTAGATTCGTATTTATTGCTTTGTACTGTACCTTTTTAAAAGTGCATTTTATTCTGTTACACTGGACTATTTTACTTCATTATTTCAATCTAAATGCTTTTAAAATATGAAGCACTTTAATGTTTTTATCCCATTATTTCTGCATTTTGTGACACTTGAAAAAAAACATTAAATATATTTATATTTGACGGGTTTTTTTTAAAGTATTTTTTAATAAAACATGTTTATTTTTTATTTTCATAATTTATTTTATTGGTGTACATTTTTTTATTTTTTTTACTTATTTTTTGTTATTTCTGTACTATTTAAACATTTTTTAAAGGGTTTAACGAGTACATACAATAAATACAATCCTATTTAGATTCGTTTTCATTACTTTGTACTGTACCTTTTTAAAAGTGCATTTTATTCTGTTACACTGGACTATTTTACTTCATTATTACAATCTAAATGCTTTTAAAATATGAAGCGCTTTAATGTTTTTATCCCATTATTTCTGCATTTTATGACACTTGAAATAAAACATTAAATATATTTACATTTTAGTTTTTTTTAAAGTATTTTTTAATAAAACATGTTTATTTTTTATTTTCATAATTTCTTTTATTGGTGTACATTTTTTAATTTTTTACTTATTTTTTGTTATTTCTATACTATTTAAACATTTTTTTAAAGGATTTAACGAGTACATACAATAAATACAATCCTATTTAGATTTGTTTTCATTACTTTGTACTGTACCTTTTTAAAAGTGCATTTTATTCTGTTACACTGGACTATTTTACTTCATTATTACAATCTAAATGCTTTTAAAATATGAAGCACTTTATTTTTTTTTATCCCATTATTTCTGTATTTTATGATATTTGTAATAAAACATTAAATATATTTATATTTGAGTTTTGTTTTTTTTAATAAAACAAGTTTATTTTTTATTTTCATAATTTCTTTCATTGGTGTACTTTTTTTTAATACTTATTTTGTGTTATTTCTATACTATTTAAATTTTTTTTTAAAGGGTTTAACGAGTACATACAATAAATACAATCATATTTAGATTCGTATTCATTGCTTTGTACTGTACCTTTTTAAAAGTGCATTTTATTCTGTTACACTGGACTATTTTACTTCATTATTACAATCTAAATGCTTTTAAAATATGAAGCACTTTAAGGTTTTTATCCCATTATTTCTGCATTTTATGACACTTGAAATAAAACATTAAATATATTTATATTTGAGTTTGGTTTCTTTAAAGTATTTTTTAATAAAACAAGTTTATTTTTTATTTTCATAATTTCTTTTATTGGTGTACATTTTTTTTTTTTTTTACTTATTTTTTATTATTTCTGTACTATTTAAAAAAAATTCTAAAGGGTTTAACGAGTACATACAATACATACAATCATATTTAGATTCGTATTCATTGCTTTGTACTGTACCTCTTTAAAAGTGCATTTTATTCTGTTACACTGGACTATTTTACTTCATTAATTATTACAATCTAAATGCTTTTAAAATATGAAGCACTTTATTTTTTTTTATCCCATTATTTCTGTATTTTATGATATTTGAAATAAAACATTAAATATATTTATATTTGAGTTTTTTTTTAAAAATAAAACAAGTTTATTTTTTATTTTCATAATTTCTTTTATTGGTGTACATTTTTTAATTTTTTACTTATTTTTTGTTATTTCTATACTATTTAAACATTTTTTTAAAGGGTTTAACGAGTACATACAATAAATACAATCCTATTTAGATTCGTTTTCATTACTTTGTACTGTACCTTTTTAAAAGTGCATTTTATTCTGTTACACTGGACTATTTTACTTCATTATTACAATCTAAATGCTTTTAAAATATGAAGCACTTTATTTTTTTTATCCCATTATTTCTGTATTTTATGATATTTGAAATAAAACATTAAATATATTTATATTTGAGTTTTGTTTTTTTTAAAGTATTTTTTAATAAAACAAGTTTATTTTTTATTTTCATAATTTCTTTTATTGGTGTACATTATTTTATTTTTTACTTATTTTTTGTTATTTCTGTACTATTTAAACATTTTTTTAAAGGGTTTAACGAGTACATACAATAAATACAATCATATTTAGATTCGTATTTATTGCTTTGTACTGTACCTTTTTAAAAGTGCATTTTATTCTGTTACACTGGACTATTTTACTTCATTATTACAATCTAAATGCTTTTAAAATATGAAGCACTTTTTTTTTTTATCCCATTATTTCTGTATTTTATGATATTTGAAATAAAACATTAAATATATTTATATTTGAGTTTTTTTTTTTTAAGTATTTTTTAATAAAACAAGTTTATTTTTTATTTTCATAATTTCTTTTATTGGTGTACATTTTTTTATTTTTTACTTTTTTTTTGTTATTTCTATAGTATTTAAACATTTTTTTAAAGGGTTTAACGAGTACATACAATAAATACAATCCTATTTAGATTCGTATTCATTGCTTTGTACTGTACCTTTTTAAAAGTGCATTTTATTCTGTTACACTGGACTATTTTACTTCATTAATTAGTACAATCTAAATGCTTTTAAAATATTTATTCTATGAGAAGCACTTTAATGTTTTTATCCCATTATTTCTGCATTTTATGACACTTGAAATAAAAGATTAAATATATTTATATTTGAGGTTTTTAAAGTATTTTTTAATAAAACAAGTTTATTTTTTATATTCATAATTTCTTTTATTGGTGTACATTTTTTTTTTTTTACTTATTTTTTGTTATTTCTATACTATTTAAACATTTTTTTAAAGGGTTTAACGAGTACACACAATAAACACAATCCTATTTAGATTCGTTTTCATTACTTTGTACTGTACCTTTTTAAAAGTGCATTTTATTCTGTTACACTGGACTATTTTACTTCATTAATACAATCTAAATGCTTTTAAAATATGAAGCACTTTAATGTTTTTATCCCATTATTTCTGCATTTTATGACACTTGAAATAAAACATTAAATATATTTATATTTGAGTTGGGTTTTTTTAAGTATTTTTTAATAAAACAAGTTTATTTTTTATTTTCATAATTTCTTTTATTGGTGTACATTTTTAATTTTTTACTTATTTTTTGTTATTTCTATACTATTTAAATTTTTTTAAAGGGTTTAACGAGTACATACAATAAATACAATCCTATTTAGATTCGTTTTCATTACTTTGTACTGTACCTTTTTAAAAGTGCATTTTATTCTGTTACACTGGACTATTTTACTTCATTATTACAATCTAAATGCTTTTAAAATATGAAGCACTTTATTTATTTTTATCCCATTATTTCTGTATTTTATGATATTTGAAATAAAACATTAAATATATTTATATTTGAGTTTGTTTTTTTAATAAAACAAGTTTATTTTATATTTATTTCTTTTATTGGTGTACATTTTTCAATTTTTTACTTATTTTTTGTTATTTCTATACTGTTTAAACATTTTTTTAAAGGGTTTAACGAGTACATACAATAAATACAATCGTATTCAGATTCGTAATCATTGCTTTGTACTGTACCTTTTTAAAAGTGCATTTTATTCTGTTACACTGGACTGTTTTACTTCATTATTACAATCTAAATGCTTTTAAAATATGAAGCACTTTAAGGTTTTTATCCCATTATTTCTGCATTTTATGACACTTGAAATAAAACATTAAATATATTCATATTTGAGTTTGTTTTTTTAAGTATTTTTTAATAAAACAAGTTTATTTTTTATTTTCATAATTTCTTTTATTGGTGTACATTTTTTTATTTTTTTTACTTAGTTTTTGTTATTTCTGTACTATTTAAACATTTTTTAAAAGGGTTTAACGAGTACATACAATAAATGCAATCCTATTTAGATTTGTTTTCATTACTTTGTACTGTACCTTTTTAAAAGTGCATTTTATTCTGTTACACTGGACTATTTTACTTCATTATTACAATCTAAATGCTTTTAAAATATGAAGCACTTTAATTTTTTTATCCCATTATTTCTGCATTTTATGACACTTGAAATAAAACATTAAATATATTCATATTTGAGTTTGTTTTTTTAAGTATTTTTTAATAAAACAAGTTTATTTTTTATTTTCATAATTTCTTTTATTGGTGTACATTTTTTTATTTTTTTTACTTATTTTTTGTTATTTCTGTACTATTTAAACATTTTTTTAAAGGGTTTAACGAGTACATACAATAAATACAATCATATTCAGATTCGTATTCATTACTTTGTACTGTACCTTTTTAAAAGTGCATTTTATTCTGTTACACTGGACTGTTTTACTTCATTATTACAATCTAAATGCTTTTAAAATATGAAGCACTTTATTTTTTTTTATCCCATTATTTCTGTATTTTATGATATTTGAAATAAAACATTAAATATATTTATATTTGAGGTTTTTTTTTTTTTAAGTATTTTTTAATAAAAAAAGTTTATTTTTTATTTTCATAATTTCTTTTATTGGTGTACATTTTTTTTTTTTTTTTTTTTACTTATTTTTTGTTATTTCTATACTATTTAAACAATTTTTAAAGGGTTTAACGAGTACATACAATAAATACAATCGTATTCAGATTCGTATTCATTGCTTTGTACTGTACCTTTTTAAAAGTGCATTTTATTCTGTTACACTGGACTATTTTACTTCATTATTACAATCTAAATGCTTTTAAAATATGAAGCACTTTATTTTTTTTAATCCCATTATTTCTGTATTTTATGATATTTGAAATAAAACATTAAATATATTTATATTTCACGTTTGTTTTTTTAAGTATTTTTTAATAAAACAAGTTTATTTTTTATTTTCATAATTTATTTTATTGGTGTACATTTTTTTACTTATTTTTTGTTATTTCTATACTATTTAAACGTTTTTTTTAAAGGGCTTAACGAGTACATACAATAAATACAATCATATTTAGATTCGTATTCATTGCTTTGTACTGTACCTTTTTAAAAGTGCATTTTATTCTGTTACACTGGACTATTTTACTTCATTATTACAATCTAAATGCTTTTAAAATATGAAGCACTTTATTTTTTTTTATCCCATTATTTCTGTATTTTATGATATTTGAAATAAAACATTAAATATATTTATATTTGAGGTTTTTTTAAAAGTATTTTTTAATAAAACAAGTTTATTTTTTATTTTCATAATTTATTTTATTGGTGTACATTTTTTTTTTTTATACTTATTTTTTGTTATTTCTGTACTATTTAAACATTTTTTTAAAGGGTTTAACGAGTACATACAATAAATACAATCATATTTAGATTCGTATTTATTGCTTTGTACTGTACCTTTTTAAAAGTGCATTTTATTCTGTTACACTGGACTATTTTACTTCATTATTTCAATCTAAATGCTTTTAAAATATGAAGCACTTTAATGTTTTTATCCCATTATTTCTGCATTTTGTGACACTTGAAATAAAACATTAAATATATTTACATTTTAGTTTTTTTAAAAGTATTTTTTAATAAAACATGTTTATTTTTTATTTTCATAATTTCTTTTATTGGTGTACATTTTTTAATTTTTTACTTATTTTTTGTTATTTCTATACTATTTAAACATTTTTTTAAAGGATTTAACGAGTACATACAATAAATACAATCCTATTTAGATTTGTTTTCATTACTTTGTACTGTACCTTTTTAAAAGTGCATTTTATTCTGTTACACTGGACTATTTTACTTCATTAATTATTACAATCTAAATGCTTTTAAAATATTTATTCTATGAGAAGCACTTTAATGTTTTTATCCCATTATTTCTGCATTTTATGACACTTGAAATAAAACATTAATTCTAATATACTTATATTTGAGGTTTTTTAAGTATTTTTTTAATAAAATATGATATTTTTTATTTTCATAATTTCTTTTATTGGTGTACTTTTTTATTTGTTATTTCTAAAAAATATATATTTATATTTGAGTTGGTTTTTTTTAAAGTATTTTTTAATAAAACAAGTTTATTTTTTATTTTCATAATTTCTTTTATTGGTGTACTTTTTTTTTTTTTTACTTATTTTTTGTTATTTCTGTACTATTTAAACATTTTTTTAAAGGGTTTAACGAGTACATACAATAAATACAATCATATTTAGATTCATATTTATTGCTTTGTACTGTACCTTTTTAAAAGTGCATTTTATTCTGTTACACTGGACTATTTTACTTCATTAATTATTACAATCTAAATGCTTTTAAAATATGAAGCACTTTATTTTTTTTTATCCCATTATTTCTGTATTTTATGATATTTGAAATAAAACATTAAATATATTTATATTTGAGGTTTTTTTTTTTTTTAAGTATTTTTTAATAAAACAAGTTTATTTTTTATTTTCATAATTTCTTTTATTGGTGTACATTTTTTTTTTTTTTTTTTTTACTTATTTTTTGTTATTTCTATACTATTTAAACATTTTTTAAAGGGTTTAACGAGTACATACAATAAATACAATCGTATTCAGATTCGTATTCATTGCTTTGTACTGTACCTTTTTAAAAGTGCATTTTATTCTGTTACACTGGACTATTTTACTTCATTATTACAATCTAAATGCTTTTAAAATATGAAGCACTTTAATGTTTTTATCCCATTATTTCTGCATTTTATGACACTTGAAAAAAAAACATTAAATATATTTATATTGACGTTTTTTTTAAAGTATTTTTTAATAAAACAAGTTTATTTTTTATTTTCATAATTTCTTTTATTGGTGTACATTTTTTTATTTTTTACTTATTTTGTGTTATTTCTATACTATTTAAAACATTTTTTTAAAGGGTTTAACGAGTACATACAATAAATACAATCCTATTTAGATTCGTTTTCATTACTTTGTACTGTACCTTTTTAAAAGTGCATTTTATTCTGTTACACTGGACTATTTTACTTCATTATTACAATCTAAATGCTTTTAAAATATGAAGCACTTTAAGGTTTCTATCCCATTATTTCTGCATTTTATGACACTTGAAATAAAACATTAAATATATTTATATTTGAGTTTTTTTTTTTTAATAAAACAAGTTTATTTTTTATTTTCATAATTTCTTTTATTGGTGTACATTTCTTTATTTTTTTTAACTTATTTTTTGTTATTTCTAGGCAAAGAGGCAATAAACATATATGGATCAAAAAAAAAAAAAAATCAAAAAAAAAAATAAAGTGGACAAACACGATTTTCTTCCGTCAACAACCTAATATACACACGCACGTTGATTCATAAATGCCCTAATGTGTCATTTAGCATTCGGGCGCCAATCGAGCGCCTGACACAATCCAAAGCCCCGTCCAGCAGAGCGGTAAACACTCGGGCAATTAGCGACTCGTTCTCCACGCCGACTCGGCGGCGTCGACCCCATATCGAGAGGGCCCGCGTCTATGCATTGATCTCGCCAAATTAAGGCTAACTGCCCCCCCCCAGATTGCCGCGTCTTGATGTACCTTCTGGATGAAGCTACGTGCCGCCGGCGGGGGCGAACGCAATGATCGGGGAATGTGAGCGCACATTAAATAATGAATCATCCCCACCTCCTTGCAGCTGACTGGCGGCGAGAAAATATGGCTTTAACGAGTCAATAACGGCGACGGGAATAACCTCATCAATGCGGCCGCCGTGTTTTGCAAACCTGAATTATAAACGCCGATAATTGATCTCTTCCGTTCCCTCCTTTATCGACCAGGCCGAGGATGATGGGAACTTTCTAGATTTCCTTTGACTTTTGCCCCCACCCTCCCCATCCCACACACACACACACACACACACACACACACACACAGCTTTTTCTATTTGAAATTTGCAAGCTGGAGCGTCGGCTTAACCAAAAAGGATTAAGTCCCAAAGCCAACAGAGAACACAGATAATGCTCAGTAATTGGTAAAAAATGAAGATGAATGGGACAGCGAGATAAGGACCAATTAGCTGCTGGGAGTGTACAGCTGTGGTCTCCTCGCAGAGCTCTCTCAGGGGCCACAGCGCCACCCTCCCCCCTCCCCAAACCCCTCTTTCTCCTCACGCACACAAATAGGTGCACTCATGGAGGGTGGGGGATATTAGCCTGATGACCCTGGTAAAGAGAGAATGATGCTTCTTCTTCTTCCTCCATCTTTTCATCTTCTCTCCTTTTCTAAGCTTTTCATTCAGGCAACACTCCAGGCACCAATTTAGGACCCGGGCAAACCGAGCAGGTGGCTCTTTCAAAAACGGTGAAGTAGGCTAATGGAGTGTTGCCGTGTCCGCATGAACGGCGTGGACCTCGAAGGTCGAACACTAAGGCTGCAGCTAACGATTATTTTTCTATCGATTAATCTGTAGATTATTTTTTCGATTAATCGGTTAATCTATAGATTATTTTTTCGATTAATCTATAGATTATTTTTCCTTTTACCGATTTTTTTTTTTTATTTAAAATGAAGATGAAAAAATAAATGTTGGCCAGTTTTTTCAAAAGGCATGACTTTTATATACAAAAAAAAAAGTATGGCCACTCAGTCAACATTGACAACAACATGACAAAATATTCTGTAACAATGTAAACATTTAAAACTTTTAACATTTAACAAAATTAAAAGTAGCTTATTTGCTTTTTAATGTGCAAATATAAAAGTAAACATCCAGTGCAAATCTTAATATTCTGCAATAGTATAAGCATTTCTAAAGTAAAAGTATTGCTTATTTTGCTTTAAAATGTGCAAAAATAAAGATAAACATCCAATACAAAAAAGTGCAAAACGAAATATTCTGTAACAGTGTAAACATTTCGACAAAAGTAAAAGTATTGCTTATTTTGCTTAATAACACAACAATGATAGTATGATTAAAGTGAAAGTTAATTGTTGGTTTGTACATAGTATATGTAACTGTTAATGTTGTAAAAGGTATTTGCACAACTAATTAACGTTAGCGTTAAAGAGGAGCGCGTCTTTGTAAACACTGAACAGGCACGCCAAACGTGCCTCTCAGAGCAAACGGTGCTTTAGTTTATGAATTTACAAAGCAGATACAAATGACACATTCATGTTTTTGTGTAATAATGACAACGTATACGCACGCGGACGATTGACTTGTTGATGGTGATGGCAAGAACGCTGTCGGGGGTTTTCTTTTCAAATGTTCGTTCATAGCCGTTGTGCTGCTATGATAGGCCATTTCCGCTCTACACAGTGTGCATACAACAACATTATTAGGCCGTTTATTGAAATACTCCGACACTTTTGACGACTTTTGGCGTGCTTTTTTCCCCTCGCTCGCATCGTCTGCTTTGCGCTCCGCCATGACAGTAGTGTGACGTAAATATGCGACGCGCCGACGCACAAAAACGGCGTCGACGTATTTACGTAACCGATGACGTCGACTACGTCGACGCGTCATTTCAGCCTTAAAACAAATGGTAAAACAGTACTAAACAATTCCATTCAAAAAAAAATTGGTGTCATTATTAACTTTCTGTCCAAGCTTGTATAATCTACTGCCTTGTTCAATTGTAAAAAAATATTCTGTGCCTAAAATTCACATTTCTATCACAATGATCATACTGTAAACATGGTAAGCTAACTTCATTAAAATTAATAGTCCTGTCAATAGCATGGAATTACAATTCAAATGTCGTTTTTTTTGTAAGCCTTTCAAAAGAATTCAAAATATGAAAAATTCATGACAATTAATTTAAGCCATCAGACACTTGAAAAGTGGCACATCACATCTCTAATGTACCGTATTTTCCGCACTATTAGCCGCACCTAAAAACCACAAATTTTCTCAAAAGCTGACAGTGCGCCTTATAACCCGGTGCACTTTATATATGGATAAATATTACGATTCACTTTCATAAAGTTTCGATCTCGCAACTTCGGTAAACAGCCGCCATCTTTTTTCCCGGTAGAACAGGAAGCGCTTCTTCTTCTACGCAAGCAACCGCCAAGGTAAGCACCCGCCCCCATAGAACAGGAAGCGCTTCTTCTTCTACTGTAAGCAACCACCCGCCCGCGTAGAAGAAGAAAAAGCGCGCGGATATCACCGTACGTTTCATTTCCTTTGTGTGTTTACATCTGTAAAGACCACAAAATGGCTCCTACTAAGCGTCAGGGATCCGGTTCATGAAAAGACGCAATCTCTCCATCCGCACACGGATAACTATTTCACAGCAACTGATATTCCTGTGAACCGCACTGTGGATACAACGGGAGCACGTACGGTGAATATTCGCACCACAGGGAATGAGAAGTCATCCTTCACTGTGGTTCTAGCTTGCCATGCTAATGGCCAGAAACTTCCACCCATGGTGATATTCAAAAGGAAGACCTTGCCAAAAGAGACCTTTCCAGCCGGCGTCATCATAAAAGCTAACTCGAAGGGATGGATGAAGAAAAGATGAGCGAGTGGTTAAGGTAAGTTTAAGTTTACGCGAAGAGGCCGGGTGGCTTTTTTCACGCAGCTCCGTCCATGTTGATATACGTATGTTTGTGATTGCACATTTGCGTACATTTTGGGAGTGAACAGAGTTGTTAGAACGCTGGTTTTTAATATATTATTAAAGTTTGACTGACCTATCTGACTGTTTTTTTGACATTCCTTTAGCGCAGTTAGATGCGGCTTACAACACCGGGCGGCTTATAGGTGGACAAAGTTTTGAAATATGCCGTTCATTGAAGGCGCGGCTTTTAACCCAGGGCGCCTTATGGTGCGGAAAATACGGTAATCATTTGAACTTTTCAACAGAAATAGCACTGCAAAAATATTAAGGACCTACTTCTGTATTTTGGTAGTTATGCTGTCAACATTTAACAAGATTTCTTCAACTTGGACTTGAAAGCATAAATAGTATAAACACTTTTAACAGTATAACAGTACTAAACAATTCCAATAGATAACATTGGTGTCATTACCTTTTTGTGGCTAAAATCCGAAAAACGTTGAAAGTTTTCCACTTGTATCGCTAGCAACGGCATTAGACTTGTGTTTTTTTTGTCCCAACGTGGTCTTTTACATCGCTAATTCCTCCGTGTCCGATGGAAAAATCTTGTCTGCACAAGGTGCAATTCGCGTAGTTTTCACCCTTTTTGGAACGGATAATTATTCCCGGATAGGCTTTTGAATATTCTTCACGGAATGACTGCAGTTTTCTTTTCGGTTTAAGACTCGTTTGCGATTTTTCTCCGGCTGATTCCATGATCGTTCGCTCGTTTGGAAACAATGGCAACTGGTGCCTCGTGCTTGGCAGCGGTGCTATAAATAGCCTCGCACATGGCATTCGGAATGGCTCGATAGGAAGTTACGGGAAGCAGTGTCGATTGTCATTGTTGTTACGTGCTTTCGTGAATAAAACTTAAAAAAATTTTTTTTTTTTAATTAATGAAAAACCGTATTTTTTAATCACTGCAACCGTAACCCGGAATAGGTTGATGAAAACCATACTAATTACGGGAAAACCGGAGTAGTTAGCAGGTATGTATTGTACTGAGCAGCCAGGACAGATGCCTCCATTGCGTTCCTTTACGTTGTGACAGGTTTTATTTTCGGTTCAATGGTTGTCATCACTTTTTTTCCCCCTGTTGTCATCACTGTTTAGCAAAAATACTCACGCAAGAAAGATAAAAATAAAATATTGTGCGATATAGGTTTTTTTTTTTTTAATATTAAATTGGTGTGAAAATGTACGACTACTATTTTAGAGGTTTAAATGCAGCTTAAAATGTTTATTAAATTTTTTAGTTTTTGTTTCAGTGAAAAACATTGAAGTTTTAGTAATTAATATTCATTTTATATAAATATATATTAATGTTTTCTTAAATGTCTTAAAATGTAGTACTCAAAATAGTAATTACAATTAATAACTAAAATGTAAAATAAAATGGAAATGTGCACATGAACATGGCGGGTTTAAAAAAAAAAAATCCATAATGCATAAATTGTTAAGTTTGAATATCTTTAAGTCCTCAAAAAGGCAATTTAGTTGCCAGAATAAAGATAATACAGAAGATAAATTATTAATAATAATGATAATATATAAGAGGAATCAATATAATGAAGCGAAAATAAAGAAATTCAAAGATATACAATAATAATAAAAATAATAATAATGACAATATAATGAAGATAATGTAATAATAATGATTACATTTAACAATAATAATAATAGAAAGAAATTAAAAAAATGAAGAAAATTCTAAGATATACAATAATACAAATAATAATAATGTTAACAACCACAAAGAGATATAATAAATGAATATTATTGAAAATATAAGAGGATAAGTTACGTTTAAAATATCTTTAGGTTGCCAGAATAAAAATAATAATGATAAATCATCAAAAATAATCATAACATAATGATACTAATAATTATAATATAATGAAGATACATTAATAATAATAATGAAGATGAATAATAAAAATTATAATAATAATAATAATAATGAGAATGTAGTGAAGATCATGTAATAATGATTACATTTAACAATAATAATAATAGAAAGAAATGAAAAAAATGAAAAAAATTCTAAGATATACAATAATACAAATAATAATAATGTTAACAACCACAAAGAGATATAAGAAATGAATATTATTGAAAATATAAGAGGATAAGTTACGTTTAAAATATCTTTAGGTTGCCAGAATAAAAATAATAATGATAAATCATCAAAAATAATAACATAATGATACTAATAATTATAATATAATGAAGATATATTAATAATAATAATGAAGATGAATAATAAAAATAATAATAATAATAATAATGACAATGTAATGAAGATCATGTAATAATGATTACATTTAACAATAATAATAATAGAAAGAAATGAAAAAAAAAGAAAAAAATTCTAAGATATACAATAATACAAATAATAATAATGTTAACAACCACAAAGAGATATAAGAAATGAATATTATTGAAAATATAAGAGGATAAGTTACGTTTAAAATATCTTTAGGTTGCCAGAATAAAAATAATAATGATAAATCATCAAAAATAATTATAACATAATGATACTAATAATTATAATATAATGACGATACATTAATAATAATAATGAAGATGAATAATAAAAATAATAATAATAATAATGACAATGTAATGAAGATCATGTAATAATGATTACATTTAACAATAATAATAATAGAAAGAAATGGAAAAAAATTAAAACAATTCTAAGATAAACAATAATACAAATAATAATAATGTTAATAACAACCACAAGGAGATATAAGAAATGGATATTATTGAAAATATAAGAGGATAAGTTACGTTTAAAATATCTTTAGGTTGCCAGAATAAAAATAATAATGATAAATCATCAAAAATAATTATAACATAATGATACTAATAATTATAATATAATGAAGATACATTAATAATAATAATAATGATGAATAATAAAAATAATAATAATAATAATAATAATGACAATGTAATGAAGATCATGTAATAATGATTACATTTAACAATAATAATAATAGAAAGAAATGAAAAAAAAGAAAAAAAATCTAAGATATACAATAATACAAATAATAATAATGTTAACAACCACAAAGATATATAAGAAATTAATATTATTGAAAATATAAGAGGATAAGTTACGTTTAAAATATCTTTAGGTTGCCAGAGTAAAAATAATAATGATAAATCATCAAAAATAATTATAACATAATGATACTAATAATTATAATATAATGAAGATACATTAAGATGAATAATAAAAATTATAATAATAATAATAATGACAATATAATGAAGAGATTGTAATAATAATAATAATAATAATAAAACTTAACAATAATAATAGTAATAATAAAAATGAAAAGAGATTAAGAGAATTGAAAGATATACAATAATAATAAAAACAACAATACTGACAATAACAAAGTGAAATTTAAAATAATATTAATGAAAATAAATGAGGACATTTAAAGATATACAATAATAAAAATAATAATAATAATAATAATCATAATAAAACTTAACAATAATAATAGTAATAATAAAAATGAAAAGAAATTAAGAGAATTTAAAGATATACACAATAATAATAAAAACAACAATACTGACAATAACAAAGTGAAATTTAAAATAATATTAATGAAAATAAATGAGCACATTTAAAGATATACAATAATAAAAATTATAATAATAATAATAATGACAATATAATGAAGAGATTGTAATAATAATAATAATAAAACTTAACAATAATAATAGTAATAATAAAAATGAAAAGAAATTAAGAGAATTCAAAGATATACAATAATAATAAAAACAACAATACTGACAATAACAAAGTGAAATTTAAAATAATATTAATGAAAATAAATGATGACATTTAAAGATATACAATAATACAAATTATAATAATAATAATAATCATAATAAAACTTAACAATAATAATAGTAATAATAAAAATGAAAAGAAATTAAGAGAATTCAAATATATACAATAATAATAAAAACAACAATACTGACAATAACAAAGTGAAATTTAAAATAATATTAATGAAAATAAATGAGGACATTTAAATATATGCAATAATAACAATAATAATAATACCAATTTCTGCATGTTTGACTAACTTAAAAAGTTCCTAACAGATGTACTGTATTGCATTTCTTCTGGCTTCTAAATGGTGACAAACATCTTCCAATTAGTGCTTGAATTTGGCACGCACTTGCAACTGCACTCTTCTTAAAATGCTTTTGGTGTCTGTCTGTGTGTGTGTGTGTGTCTGTCTGTGTGTGTGTGTGTGTGTGTGTGTGTGTGTGGGGGGGGGTGTGTGTATTTGTTTATAAAAATGGGCCTTGTATGTGCAAACATAATCTGAGTCTCCACTGCTCAGGAGTAGATTAGGACGCGGTGAATTGAAGCACCGGCGTGTTTGTTCAGGAAGTGGCATCATCTGGCTGATGACGCTCGGAATTCCCATATCTAATTACGAGCGGGACCGGGGCTCCATTAGAGCCGCGTGGTGACGAGGTGGACCAGCAAACGGCGGCCAAGGCCGGGCGGAAGGAGGAGGAGGAGGAGGAGGAGGCGGCGAACGTCAGATAGATGGATGGAAGGATTAATTTTTTACCTCGCGCTCTTCGACTCGTGAGAAAACACTTTGATTTTCCTTCCACGCCGCGCGGAGGAAGAGAGAAAACAATTGTTGAAAGTGTCAGGTGTTTGTTAGTGGGCAGTGTTGTCTCTGCCAGTAATGAAGGTTGTGGCCGGGGGTCAGTGCACCGAGGGGGAGGCTGCTTATCCCCCTCAAGGCCCCCAGGGCCACACGTCTTTTGCTTGCTCTGTGATCTGTAATTGTGGCATTTCCTGAGAGGCGCAGGAACAATCCACAGTGCCACAAAAAAAAAAAAAAACACACACAAACTCTCCTTTCATTTCTTTGTCATTCACAACTACAGGTAAAAGCCAGTAAATTAGAATATTTTGAAAAACTTGATTTATTTCAGTAATTGCATTCAAAAGGTGTAACTTGTACATTATATTTATTCATTGCACACAGACTGATGCATTCAAATGTTTATTTCATTTAATTTTTGATGATTTGAAGTGGCAACAAATGAAAATCCAAAATTCCGTGTGTCACAAAATTAGAATATTACTTAAGGCTAATGCAAAAAAGGGATTTTTAGAAATGTTGGCCAACTGAAAAGTATGAAAATGAAAAATATGAGCATGTACAATACTCAATACTTGGTTGGAGCTCCTTTTGCCTCAATTACTGCGTTAATGCGGCGTGGCATGGAGTCGATGAGTTTCTGGCACTGCTCAGGTGTTATGAGAGCCCAGGTTGCTCTGATAGTGGCCTTCAACTCTTCTGCGTTTTTGGGTCTGGCATTCTGCATCTTCCTTTTCACAATACCCCACAGATTTTCTATGGGGCTAAGGTCAGGGGAGTTGGCGGGCCAATTTAGAACAGAAATACCATGGTCCGTAAACCAGGCACGGGTAGATTTTGCGCTGTGTGCAGGCGCCAAGTCCTGTTGGAACTTGAAATCTCCATCTCCATAGAGCAGGTCAGCAGCAGGAAGCATGAAGTGCTCTAAAACTTGCTGGTAGACGGCTGCGTTGACCCTGGATCTCAGGAAACAGAGTGGACCGACACCAGCAGATGACATGGCACCCCAAACCATCACTGATGGTGGAAACTTTACACTAGACTTCAGGCAACGTGGATCCTGTGCCTCTCCTGTCTTCCTCCAGACTCTGGGACCTCGATTTCCAAAGGAAATGCAAAATTTGCATGGTTGGGTGATGGTTTGGGGTGCCATGTCATCTGCTGGTGTCGGTCCACTCTGTTTCCTGAGATCCAGGGTCAACGCAGCCGTCTACCAGCAAGTTTTAGAGCACTTCATGCTTCCTGCATGCGGGTCGGGTCGGGCGGTTGAAATAAAAAAAAAATTAGATTTTAAATAGATTCAGGCAGTTAAACCAGTTCGGAAATATATATACATAGTTAAATGTTGTTACCCACATACGAAAAACGAGCAGGCACCTGCTGCATATGCCACAACAGAAGAAGAAAAAAAAAAGAGATGGCAACGCCGGCAGCAAACGTGGTACGCGACAACACTAGCCAACATTCAGAGGTGGGTAGAGTAGCCAGAAATTGTACTCAAGTAAGACTACTATTACTTTAGAGATGCATTACTCAAGTAAAAGTAAGGAGTAGTCACCCAAATATTTACTTGAGTAAAAGTATGTTGTGAAAAAACTACTCAAGTACTGAGTAACTGATGAGTAACCTGTTCGTTTAATGATGACGGCAACAAATAATGCACAAAAACATAAAAATAGCAATGAGCAAATTCAGAGCCAGGAATATCTCTTAAGCAACTAAAACAATAATATATATTAAATAATAATACATTAAAATAAAAATAAGAATGAAGGCAAATTGAGCCACAATAACTTAGCAGCACCATAGGCTCAGTAGGCAGAGATTACAAAGGAAAATAACAAGTCAGCCTTTACGCAAACCATAAACTGATAGGTGTGGGCTGCATCTGGGAACACACTGTGCACTTTGATTGTTGAAATGGAGTCAAACGTCACCAGTGACTGTATTTGATTGGTGAAACGGAGTCAAACGTCACCAGTGACTGTATTTGATTGGTGAAACGGAGTCAAACGTCACCAGTGACTGCATTTGATTGGTGAAACGGAGTCAAACGTCACCAGTGACTGCACTTGATTGGTGAAACGCAGGCATGCGATAGATCCTACTTTGAAGGTCAAACCAAAACAAACAAAGCGTGCATTAACAGATGGATAAAAATCAGTAGTGAGTAGCGAGCTGAAAGTAAAAGTAAAAGTATGTTGCATTAAAACTACTCTTAGAAGTGCAATTTATCCCAAAAGTTACTCAAGTAGATGTAACAGAATAAAGGTAGCGCGTTACTACCCACCTCTGATTATAATTAATAACATTGATGCAAACAGGAAACTGGAATTGAGATGAATATTTAATACGAAGAGGGTGGAAACATAAGGCCGTTCAATTGACACCAACACAAAGACAGCAATACGACTTAACACGAGGAGTGTCCTTGACTGCTTCATGACTGGGCTTTCAGCCACCAAACACACTCGGGAGGAGAAGAAGGAGGAGGTACCTTGAGGTTTGGGAATTAATAGAGCTATGTTGTCCAATTATATCTCTGTCACGGTTGGTCGCATCAATTTTCTACTTACTGTGTCACTTGGTGTCCTGATTAAAAGGTAGGCAAAGACAAGGTATGTGTCTGTTAGGTAGTAGGGTTGTACGGTATACCGGGTAATAGGATAGTACCGCGATACTAATGAATCATATTTGGTACTACACCCCCTCTGAAACGTACCGGTCCGCCACCTCCCTGTCATCGCCACGTCGTGTCATTGCTGCTTTACAAGCAGAGGAGCATGTTCGGCAGCGCACAATCAAGGAGTACTTACAAGCAGACACAGTGTGTAGACAGAAAAGGGAGAACGGACGCACTTTGGCTTAAAAAAGTAAAGATAATGGTGAAGTTATAACAGCCTTACCCTAACCACCCTCAGGAAGAGGTGCTTTAAGACATGGCTAGCTAGCTCGCGGCTAAAGTCCAGCCCCAGTCTGCAGTGTTTTAGCTACTTCTAAATCACTAATCCTCGTCTCCATGGCGACAAATAAAGTACGTTTCTTACAAGTACCATTATCACTACAGGACGAGGAATAGCTAAACGTGCCAGAAACCTGAGGGTTGCAGGTTCGCTCCCCGCCTCTTACCATCCCAAAAAATCGCTGCCGTTGTGTCCTTGGGCGGGACACTTCACCCTTTTCCCCCGGTGCCACTCACACCGGTGAATTGAATGATGAATGATAAATGGTGGTCGGAGCGCAAATTGCAGCCACGCTTCCGTCAGTCTACCCCAGGGCAGCTGTGGCTATGAAAGTAGCTTACCACCACCAGGTGTGAATGAATGATGGGTTCTACATGTAAAGCGACTTTGGGTACTTAGAAAAGCGCTATATAAATCCCAGTTATTATTATTATTATTATTATTCACTACACACCGGCGTCAAAATGTAAACAAACGCCATTGGTGGATCCACACCTAATATCCACTGTAATGATACAAAGTACAGGAGCGTATCAAATCGATACTACTCTGATTACGTCAATATTTTTTGGCATCATAACATCTTTTTTTCGTTTTTTTAAAATGTATATTATGTTTATAAACTCAGGAATTGAATATGACCAATGTATGATCCTGTAACTACTTGGTATCGGATTGATACCCAAATTTGTGGTATTATCCAAAACTAATGCAAAGTATCAAAGAAGAGAAGAATAAGTGATTATTACATTTGAACAGAAGTGTAGATAGAACATGTTAAAGAGAAAGTAAGCAGTAAATGAACAAGTAGATTAATAATTCATTTTCTACCGCTTGTCCTTAATAATGTGTACAAAATAATAGGTGTATAAATGACACAATATGTTACTGCATACGACTAATTAGGAGTCTTTGTTTGTTTACTTACTACTAAAAGACAAGTTGTCTTGTATGTTTAACCTTAACCCTAACCCATAACCTCTAACCCTAACCCATAACCTCTAACCCTAACTCTAACCCTAACCCTAAAACATACTTGCCAACCCTCCCGGATTTTCCGGGAGACTCCCGAAATTCAGCGCCTCTCCCGAAAACCTCCCGGGACAAATTTTCTCCCGAAAATCTCCCGAAATTCAGGCGGACTCAGGTCCTCCACAATATAAACAGCGTACCTGCCCAATCACGTTATAACTATAGAATGATGGAGGGCGAGTTCTTGGTTTCTTATGTGGGTTTATTGTTAGGCAGTTTCATTAACGTCCTCCCAGCGCGGTAACAACACACAACAACAGCAGTCACTTTTTTGTATACCGTAAAGCAGTTCGTCTACCGTAAACAGCAATGTTGTGACACTCTTAAACAGGACAATACTGCCATCTAGTGCATTTGATGAAAGCACTTTTGTGCGTGCCACACAGCAATGCATCATCAGAGAGGGTGTTCAGCATGGTTAGAAAGATAGTGACAGAAAATAGAACAAGGATGGACAATTCAACCCTTAACTCAACAATGAGTAGATGAGTGTTATGTGTGTGTATATGCGTAAATAAATGAACACTGAAATTCAAGTATTTATTATACATATATATATATATATATGAAATACTTGACTTGGGGAATTCTAGCTGTAAATATACTCCATCCTTTTAGCCACGCCCCCAACCACGCCCCCGCCCCACGCCGACCACGCCCACCCCCACCTCCCGAAATCGGAGGTCTCAAGGTTGGCAAGTATGCCCTAAAATGTTATTTAAAGGACAAACTTGCAATAAGAAACATATGTTTAATGTACCCTATTTGTTAAAATAAAGCCAATAATTCTTTATTTGGGAAAATACCCTTAAGTATCGAAATAATTTAAACACTAGCAGGCCGGTTATCGGTAGGCAGGGTAGAATAGGTAGTAGGGGTGTCAAAAAAAATTAAAATTTAATGAACCGCGATTCTTATTTGTAACGATTATTAATTGATTAAAAATAAAATCTTTACATAAGACAAGTGTTGGATACTTCTCTTGTTGCCTTATTTTGTATTTGACTTTAAATTACACGTTTGGGAAGCAATTTATAAAAAAAAAAAAAAAACAGTTTTCTTTCTGGGTTGAGTTTTTTCTTGCCCTTCTGTGGGTTCTGAGCCGAGGATGTCGTTGTGCAGCCCTTTGAGACACTTAAAGGCTATATAAATAAACTTTGATTGATTCTTTTAAAGGGAAACAACACTTTTTTTGCAATTTCCCAGCAGGCACAAGACATTAAAACAACATTGAGAACTTGTTGAATTGGGTCCTGACGTTGAGCAACTCAAACCTAACATTGGAACAACATGCTTTTTGACAACGTTTAATAGAGATGCGCGGATAGGCAATTATTTCATCCGCAACCGCATCACAAAAGTCGTCAACCATCCGCATCCACCCGAACTAACATTTAATCAAAGCCGCACCCGCCCGCACCCGCCCGCACCCGCCCGCACCCGCCCGTTGTTATATATCTAATATAGACGATGCAAGGCATTAGTGAGGTTATAAAGCTTTTGCCTGTTAAAGAAAGGAGACTGATCCAATACAGCAGAGACATTCAATGCGTGCCACGCTGTCACGGCCCAGACGCACACCAGTGCGCAATCATCTGGGAGCCGCGCTGAGCGCGGATAATCCGCGGGTCGGGCGGTTGAAATAAAAAAAAATTAGATTTTATCCGCGGGTCGGGTCGGGCGGTTGAAATTAAAAAAAATTAGATTTTAAATAGATTCAGGCGGGTGGCAGTTAAACCAATTCGGAAATATATATACATAGTTAAATGTTGTTACCCACATACGAAAAACGAGCAGGCACCTGCAGCATATGCCACAACAGAAGAAGAAGAAAAAAAGAGATGGACACTTTTACGGAGCGGAGAAGGGACGCCTCGCCGGGGTCCGGGACCGAGGCCCCTTCCCCCGAGAGGGCCCCACCGAGAGCCGTAGCTGAGGTGATCCGCGAGAAGGGCCCGACGCACGTCCAGGGTCACCACCGCGCCCACCGCACCGACACCCCGCCTCGTTCGCCTTCACGCGCAGCAGGTAAGCAGCTTACCTGCCCGCCACCCCCGTGGCCGGGGGCGCGTAACAGGGGTCACTCCGCGCGCAGTGCGCTCACGAAAGGGGTGGGGCTCACCCTGGTGAGCCGAGTGGGCCACTTTTGGTAAGCAGAACTGGCGCTGCGGGATGAACCGAACGCCGGGTTAAGGCGCCCGATGCCGACGCTCATCAGACCCCAGGAAAAGGTGTTGGTTGATATAGACAGCAGGACGGTGGCCATGGAAGTCGGAACCCGCTAAGGAGTGTGTAACAACCCACCGAATCAACTAGCCCTGAAAATGGATGGCGCTGGAGCGTCGGGCCCATACCCGGCCGTCGCCGGCAGTGAGAGCCGCGAGGGCTAGGCCGCGACGAGTAGGATGGCCGCCGCGGGTGCGAGGGACATCGCACCTCCACGCGCTTGGAGGTGCGCTCAGCGCGGCTCCCATATGATTGCGCACTGGTGTGCGTCTGGGCCGTGACAGCGTGGCACGCGAATGTCTGTGCTGCATTGGATCAGTCTCCTTTCTTCAACAGGCAAAAGCTTTATAACCTCACTAATGCCTTGCATCGTCTATATTAGATATATAACAACGGGCGGGTGCGGTTCTGATTAAATGTTAGAAACGGGTGGATGGCGGATGGCGGATGGTTGACGACTTTCTGATGCGGTTGCGGATGAAATAATTGCCTATCCGCGCATCTCTAATACCTACCAAACCAACTCAGCCTCATCGTACCCATCTAGGTAATTACCCGCCTCACCTGCCATCATGGAAAGAAAAAAAATGTAAAAAGAAAAAAAAGTAATTAAATTGTTATATGTATCCAGTGATTATACGGGGTCCGGGACCGAGGCCCCTTCCCCCGAGAGGGCCCCACCGGGAGCCGTAGCTGAGGTGATCCGCGAGAAGGGCCCGACGCACGTCCAGGGTCACCACCGCGCCCACCGCACCGACACCCCGCATCGTCCGCCTTCGCCGCGGCCGGCGTCACGCGCAGCAGGTAAGCAGCCCGTGGCCGGGGGCTCGTAACAGGGGTCGCTCCGCCCGCGCAGCTTACCTGCCCGCCACCCCCGTTGCCGGGGACGCGTAACAGGGGTCACTCCGCGCGCAGTGCGCTCACGAAAGGTGGTGGGGCTCACCCTGGTGAGCCGAGTGGGCCACTTTTGGTAAGCAGAACTGGCGCTGCGGGATGAACCGAACGCCGGGTTAAGGCGCCCGATGCCAACGCTCATCAGACCCCAGGAAAAGGTGTTGGTTGATATAGACAGCAGGACGGTGGCCATGGAAGTCGGAACCCGCTAAGGAGTGTGTAACAACCCACCGAATCAACTAGCCCTGAAAATGGATGGCGCTGGAGCGTCGGGCCCATACCCGGCCGTCGCCGGCAGTGAGAGCCGCGAGGGCTAGGCCGCGACGAGTAGGATGGCCGCCGCGGGTGCGAGGGACATCGCACCTCCACGCGCTTGGAGGTGCGCTCAGCGCGGCTCCCATATGATTGCGCACTGGTGTGCGTCTGGGCCGTGACAGCGTGGCACGCGAATGTCTGTGCTGCATTGGATCAGTCTCCTTTCTTCAACAGGCAAAAGCTTTATAACCTCACTAATGCCTTGCATCGTCTATATTAGATATATAACAACGGGCGGGTGCGGTTTTGATTAAATGTTAGAAACGGGTGGATGGCGGACGACTTTCTGATGCGGTTGCGGATGAAATAATTGCCTATCCGCGCATCTCTAATACCTACCAAACCAACTCAGCCTCATCGTACCCATCTAGGTAATTACCAGTGATGTGCGGTCACTGGAGGCAGGTGAGGCCCCGCCTCACCTGCCATCATGGAAAGAAAAAAAATGTAAAAAGAAAAAAAAGTAATTAAATTGTTATATGTATCCAGTGATTATACGGGGTCCGGGACCGAGGCCCCTTCCCCCGAGAGGGCCCCACCGGGAGCCGTAGCTGAGGTGATCCGCGAGAAGGGCCCGACGCACGTCCAGGGTCACCACCGCGCCCACCGCACCGACACCCCGCATCGTCCGCCTTCGCCGCGGCCGGCGTCACGCGCAGCAGGTAAGCAGCCCGTGGCCGGGGGCTCGTAACAGGGGTCACTCCGCGCGCTCCGCCCGCGCAGCTTACCTGCCCGCCACCCCCGTTGCCGGGGGCGCGTAACAGGGGTCACTCCGCGCGCAGTGCGCTCACGAAAGGGGTGGGGCTCACCCTGGTTGATATAGACAGCAGGACGGTGGCCATGGAAGTCGGAACCCGCTAAGGAGTGTGTAACAACCCACCTGCCGAATCAACTAGCCCTGAAAATGGATGGCGCTGGAGCGTCGGGCCCATACCCGGCCGTCGCCGGCAGCGAGACGCGCTTGGAGGTGCGCTCAGCGCGGCTCCCATATGATTGCGCACTGGTGTGCGTCTGGGCCGGCACGCGAATGTCTGTGCTGCATTGGATCAGTCTCCTTTCTTCAACAGGCAAAAGCTTTATAACCTCACTAATGCCTTGCATCGTCTATATTAGATATATAACAACGGGCGGGTGCGGTTCTGATTAAATGTTAGAAACGGGTGGATGGCGGATGGTTGACGACTTTCTGATGCGGTTGCGGATGAAATAATTGCCTATCCGCGCATCTCTAATACCTACCAAACCAACTCAGCCTCATCGTACCCATCTAGGTAATTACCAGTGATGTGCGGTCACTGGAGGCAGGTGAGGCCCCGCCTCACCTGCCATCATGGAAAGAAAAAAAATGTAAAAAGAAAAAAAAGTAATTAAATTGTTATATGTATCCAGTGATTATACGGGGTCCGGGACCGAGGCCCCTTCCCCCGAGAGGGCCCCACCGGGAGCCGTAGCTGAGGTGATCCGCGAGAAGGGCCCGACGCACGTCCAGGGTCACCACCGCGCCCACCGCACCGACACCCCGCATCGTCCGCCTTCGCCGCGGCCGGCGTCACGCGCAGCAGGTAAGCAGCCCGTGGCCGGGGGCTCGTAACAGGGGTCACTCCGCGCGCTCCACCCGCGCAGCTTACCTGCCCGCCACCCCCGTTGCCGGGGGCGCGTAACAGGGGTCACTCCGCGCGCAGTGCGCTCACGAAAGGGTTGGGGCTCACCCTGGTGAGCCGAGTGGGCCACTTTTGGTAAGCAGAACTGGCGCTGCTGGATGAACCGAACGCCGGGTTAAGGCGCCCGATGCCGACGCTCATCAGACCCCAGAAAAGGTGTTGGTTGATATAGACAGCAGGACGGTGGCCATGGAAGTCGGAACCCGCTAAGGAGTGTGTAACAACCCACCGAATCAACTAGCCCTGAAAATGGATGGCGCTGGAGCGTCGGGCCCATACCCGGCCGTCGCCGGCAGCGAGAGCCGCGAGGGCTAGGCCGCGACGAGTAGGATGGCCGCCACGGGTGCGCGCTGCCGCCGCGGGTGCGAGGGACATCGCACTTCCACGCGCTTGGAGGTGCGCTCAGCGCGGCTCCCAGATGATTGCGCACTGGTGTGTGTCTGGGTCGTGACAGCGTGGCACGCGAATGTCTGTGCTGCATTGGATCAGTCTCCTTTCTTTAACAGGCAAAAGCTTTATAACCTCCCTAATGCCTTGCATCGTCTATATTAGATATTTAACAACGGGCGGGTGCGGTTTTGATTAAATGTTAGTTCGGGCGGATGGTTGACGACTTTTGTGATGCGGTTGCGGATGAAATAATTGCCTATCCGCGCATCTCTAACCCCTAGTAATCTTACAATGGCCCCAAATAGTAACTATTATTGTTTAAAAAAACCTGTGTCTTGTTTTTAATGAATACTTGGGCCAACTACGCTACTGTATTTGATTGTTGTTCATTCTGAGGTGGTACTTGATGGAAAAGGTGTGAGAGGTTTTGTAATATTAGACTATAAGTTTTTCCCGAAACGTATTTTAGCACAATGAGACGGACATTAGCTAATGCAAGCTCGCTGCAAAGCTTGTTTTCATGGGCTGATATGTGAGATTGTTGTGTTGAAAGCAGGAAAAAAAACAACACCCTTAAAGGCTAAGTGAATCTGTGAACACAATTTCCCAAAGCTATCAGCCTTTTAACAAGCCCCTAATTGAATTGCTGTGAGAGCATTGGGCTGGTTTTTTTTTTTCTTTTCCCTTTTCGCTATGTGCCATTTCAATTAATTATTAGCCCTAAAATGCAGAAGGATTTTCATGATATCACACAGAAGCACTTAGTGTATTAAAGAGAAGCATAATAGAGCGGATCCGTGAGCCCCGCTCCGAATTACAAACCGAACATATTCCCAGTGGCTCCGGCTGCTAAGTGGAAGTTTTTTTTGTTTTTTTTTTGTGTGTGGATTGCCTTCACAACACTCGGCGCGGAGATGAAAACAGGAAGTGTTGCTGAGCCGATTTAACAATGCCAAATGCATAAAGCGTGAGGTCATCACTCCGAGGGAGCGGAGTGTGCGCGAGGTCACGGAAATAAAGATAAATGTGAGCAGCAATAGCAAGGCTGTGGCAATGGAGCTAATAAGAAAGTGTTTTATCTTTTTTTTACAATTTAAATAGCAACCTTGAGCCCACCAGCCGGCGCTCGCCGGAATCGTAATTCCGGCGAGCGCGCCCGCTCGCTCGCAGGACCTGAGCGTTAGTGAAATATACGGCGGCGACGCCTCTTGGCCTCATCCACAATCAATTGGATTCTTTTGCTTTAATATTTACTCGCCCGCCGATGAGACGCTCGTCTGCATGGTGATGAAGAGGCTGCCACTGGCGTTTGAAGGTGACCTGTCAGCGAGTATGGACAAATCTCTCGCTCGCAGAAATGTAGAAAATAAATCATTAGCTCGACAGGGCCGACCACCGTCCCCTCTTCTTCGCCCCCCCCACCCCCGGCGCTCTCACTCACTCTCGGCGGATTTAAATCAGCTCAGATTTATGATTTGAATTAATGCCGGGTTTGGTCAAAGGAATGGTGTGGGAGACAAATGGTGTTTGCTACTGAAGCCATCCGAGTATTGATGAGCGGGTGTCGCCGCAATCTCCTCTTTATATCAAAACACTCCCGCCTTGACAGCGCTGGCCAGCAGGAGTCATCCTGATAATACGCCGAGGAGTTATTGCGACGCATCCTTAGACAGTCAACAGATAAAGCTGGTGACTTTACCATACCAGATATACAGGTAAAAGCCAGTAAATTAGAATATTTTGAAAAACTTGATTTATTTCAGTAATTGCATTCAAAAGGTGTAACTTGTACATTATATTTATTCATTGCACACAGACTGATGCATTCAAATGTTTATTTCATTTAATTTGGATGATTTGAAGTGGCAACAAATGAAAATCCAAAATTCCGTGTGTCACAAAATTAGAATATTACTTAAGGCTAATACAAAAAAGGGATTTTTAGAAATGTTGGCCAACTGAAAAGTATGAAAATGAAAAAATATGAGCATGTACAATACTCAATACTTGGTTGGAGCTCCTTTTGCCTCAATTACTGCGTTAATGCGGCGTGGCATGGAGTCGATGAGTTTCTGGCACTGCTCAGGTGTTATGAGAGCCCAGGTTGCTCTGATAGTGGCCTTCAACTCTTCTGCGTTTTTGGGTCTGGCATTCTGCATCTTCCTTTTCACAATACCCCACAGATTTTCTATGGGGCTAAGGTCAGGGGAGTTGGCGGGCCAATTTAGAACAGAAATACCATGGTCCGTAAACCAGGCACGGATAGATTTTGCGCTGTGTGCAGGCGCCAAGTCCTGTTGGAACTTGAAATCTCCATCTCCATAGAGCAGGTCAGCAGCAGGAAGCATGAAGTGCTCTAAAACTTGCTGGTAGACGGCTGCGTTGACCCTGGATCTCAGGAAACAGAGTGGACCGACACCAGCAGATGACATGGCACCCCAAACCATCACCCAACCATGCAAATTTTGCATTTCCTTTGGAAATCGAGGTCCCAGAGTCTGGAGGAAGACAGGAGAGGCACAGGATCCACGTTGCCTGAAGTCTAGTGTAAAGTTTCCACCATCAGTGATGGTTTGGGGTGCCATGTCATCTGCTGGTGTCGGTCCACTCTGTTTCCTGAGATCCAGGGTCAACGCAGCCGTCTACCAGCAAGTTTTAGAGCACTTCATGCTTCCTGCTGCTGACCTGCTCTATGGAGATGGAGATTTCAAGTTCCAACAGGACTTGGCGCCTGCACACAGCGCAAAATCTACCCGTGCCTGGTTTACGGACCATGGTATTTCTGTTCTAAATTGGCCCGCCAACTCCCCTGACCTTAGCCCCATAGAAAATCTGTGGGGTATTGTGAAAAGGAAGATGCAGAATGCCAGACCCAAAAACGCAGAAGAGTTGAAGGCCACTATCAGAGCAACCTGGGCTCTCATAACACCTGAGCAGTGCCAGAAACTCATCGACTCCATGCCACGCCGCATTAACGCAGTAATTGAGGCAAAAGGAGCTCCAACCAAGTATTGAGTATTGTACATGCTCATATTTTTCATTTTCATACTTTTCAGTTGGCCAACATTTCTAAAAATCCCTTTTTTGTATTAGCCTTAAGTAATATTCTAATTTTGTGACACACGGAATTTTGGATTTTCATTTGTTGCCACTTCAAATCATCAAAATTAAATGAAATAAACATTTGAATGCATCAGTCTGTGTGCAATGAATAAATATAATGTACAAGTTACACCTTTTGAATGCAATTACTGAAATAAATCAAGTTTTTCAAAATATTCTAATTTACTGGCTTTTACCTGTATATATATATCCCCGCGACCCCGAAGGGAATAAGCGGTAGTAAATGGATGGATGGATGGATGGATGGATGGATGGATGGATGGATATATATATATATATATATATATATATATATATATATATATATATATATATATATATATATATATATATATATATAAATAAATAATTGACTTTCAGTGAATTCTAGCTATATATATATATATATATATATATATATATATATATATATATATATATAAATAAAATAAATACTTGAATTTCAGTGTTCATTTATTTACACATATACACACACATAACACTCATCTACTCATTGTTGAGTTAAGGGTTGAATTGTCCATCCTTGTTCTATTCTCTGTCACTATCTTTCTAACCATGCTGAACACCCTCTCTGATGATGCATTGCTGTGTGGCACGCACAAAAGTGTGCTTTCATCAAATGCACTAGATGGCAGTATTGTCCTGTTTAAGAGTGTCACAACATTGCTGTTTACGGCAGACGGACTGCTTTACTGTAGACGTTCTTTATATTGTGGGAAAGCGGACTCAGGTCCGCATGGAGCTGGAGGGGGCGTGGCCTCCAGCTCCGCCTGAATTTCGGGAGAAAATTTGTCCCGGGAGGTTTTCGGGAGAGGCGCTGAATTTCGGGAGTCTCCCGGAAAATCCGGGAGGGTTGGCAAGTATGGGTGTTGGAGTTGTCGGACTTTTTGTGTGGCTGTAAACGCATCACCGGCTAAGTGCCATATGTGCACGTGTTGGCGCAAGTGAGAAAGAGCGAGCGGCTGCTGTTGATATAACAAAGTTGCTTTTGGTCTGGTTTGTACTGCAGAAAATGACCACTTTTGCTAGATATCATTTTTTTTTTACTAATCTTTTGGTGATGTGGTTATGGCCGACAATAAAGAGTTTTGCTCAGTAAAGTGACGGATGGAATTCATGTCCTCAAAGCGCCTCGACAGACGTTACAATATTTGAACAATGATGACGAAAACTGTTTTCTCTGTCGTGCGCTTATTTTTTTATTTGATTTTGTGCGTGGCATAGGACGCTTGAGCAGGGCGCAATTGCACAGGCGCGCACCTTAGAGGGAACATTGCCTACGACCCATACCTTCTACCAACCTTCCCATCATACCCTACTTACCTACCTAACCCCACCTTACCCTACCTGCCCATATACAAAACCCAAAACCAGTGAAGTTGTCACGTTGTGTAAATGGTAAAAAAAAAAAAAGAGAATACAACAAATCCTTTTCAACTTATATTAATTGAATAGACTGAAAAGTGGAAAGCGGCAGAGCTGAAAAGCGACCCGACGGGACTGAAGGTTTATTGACAAAGTCAAAACTCTGCTCGAAGTAATGTCTGTGCTTGGTGGTCCTTGGAACCCACACGACGGCTTGAGACCGGCACAATCATTAATTTAGAACTTAATGGCAGCAACACGTTGCAAAAAAAGTTGCCACGGGGGCATTTTTACCACTGTGTTACATGGCCTTTCCTTTTAACAACACTCAGTAAAGGTTTGGGAACTGAGGAGACACATTTTTGAAGTGGAATTATTTCCCATTCTTGCTTGATGTACAGCTTAAGTTGTTCAACAGTCTCCGTTGTGGCATTTTAGGCTTCATAATTGACAGGTCTGGACTACAGGCAGGCCAGTCTAGTACCCGCACTCTTTTACTATGAAGCCAAGCTGTTGCAACACGTGACTTGGAATTGTCTTGCTGAAATAAGCAGGGGCGTCCATGCTTGGATGGCAACATATGTTGCTCCAAAACCTGTATATTAGCACTGAAATACACATAGTACCTGAACACAGTATAATTGTACTTATTTATAATAGCACTTAAATACACATAGTACCTGAACACAGTATAATTGTAATATAATTTTATAAGTAGGTAGGTAGCTAATTGTACTGTACTGTGTTCAGGTACTATGTGTGTTTTAGTGCTTGTATAAATAAGTAACAGCTGTACAGTTAGCTAGCTCGTTGGCTAGTCCAGTACAGTTAGCTAGCTAACGGTACAGCTGTTATTTATACAAGCACTAAAACACACATAGTACCTGAACACAGCACAATTTTACTTATTATATTATCACGGAAATACACATAGTACCTGAACACAGCACAATTTTACTTATTATATTATCACGGAAATACACATAGTACCTGAACACAGCACAATTGTACTTATTTATGTTAGCACTGAAATACACATAGTACCTGAACACAGCACAATTTTACTTATTATATTATCACGGAAATACACATAGTACCTGAACACAGCACAATTTTACTTATTATATTATCACGGAAATACACATAATACCTGAACACAGCACAATTTTACTTATTATATTATCACGGAAATACACATAGTACCTGAACACAGCACAATTTTACTTATTATATTATCACGGAAATACACATAGTACCTGAACACAGCACAATTTTACTTATTATATTATCACGGAAATACACATAGTACCTGAACACAGCACAATTGTACTTATTTCTATTAGCACTGAAATACACATAGTACCTGAACACAGTACAATTGTAATATAATTTTATAAGTAGTAGGTAGGTAGCTAATTGTACTGTACTGTGTTCAGGTACTATGTGTGTTTTAGTGCTTGTATAAATAAGTAACAGCTGTACAGTTAGCTAGCTCGTTAGCGTGTCCAGTACAGTTAGCTAGTTAGCTAGCCAACGGTACAGCTGTTATTTATATAAGCATTAAAACACACACAGTACCTGAACACAACACATTGTACTTATTTCTATTAGCACTGAAATACACATAGTACCTGAACACAGTATAATTGTAATATAATGTTATAAGTAGGTAGGTAGCTAATTAAACTGTACTGTGTTCAGGTACTATGTGTGTTTTAGTGCTTGTATAAATAAGTAACAGCTGTACAGTTAGCTAACTCGTTAGCGTGTCCAGCACAGTTAGCTAGTTAGCTAGCTAACGGTACAGCTGTTATTTATACAAGCACTAAAACACACACAGTCCCTGAACACAGCACACTTGTACTTATTTATATCAGAACTGAAAGACACATAGTACCTGAACACAGCACAATTGTACTTATTCATATTAGCACTGAAATACACATAGTACCTGAACACAGCGCAATTGTACTTATTTATATTAGCACTGAAATACACATAGTACCTGAACACAGCACAATTTTACTTATTATATTATCACGGAAATACACATAGTACCTGAACACAGCACAATTTTACTTATTATATTATCACGGAAATACACATAATACCTGAACACAGCACAATTGTACTTATTTATATTAGCACTGAAATACACATAGTACCTGAACACAGCACAATTTTACTTATTATATTATCACGGAAATACACATAGTACCTGAACACAGCACAGTTTTACTTATTATATTATCACGGAAATACACATAGTACCTGAACACAGCACAATTTTACTTATTATATTATCACGGAAATACACATAGTACCTGAACACAGCACAATTTTACTTATTATATTATCACGGAAATACACATAGTACCTGAACACAGCACAATTGTACTTATTTATGTTAGCACTAAAATACACATAGTACCTGAACACAACACAATTTTACTTATTATATTATCACGGAAATACACATAGTACCTGAACACAGCACAATTTTACTTATTATATTATCACGGAGATACACATAGTACCTGAACACAGCACAATTGTACTTATTATTATCACGGAAATACACATAGTACCTGAACACAGCACAATTTTACTTATTATATTATCACGGAAATACACATAGTACCTGAACACAACACGATTTTACTTATTATATTATCACGGAAATACACATAGTACCTGAACACAGCACAATTTTACTTATTATATTATCACGGAAATACACATAGTACCTGAACACAGCACAATTTTACTTATTATATTATCACGGAAATACACATAGTACCTGAACACAGCACAATTGTACTTATTTATATTAGCACTGAAATACACATAGTACCTGAACACAGTACAATTGTAATATAATTTTATAAGTAGTAGGTAGGTAGCTAATTGTACTGTACTGTGTTCAGGTACTATGTGTGTTTTAGTGCTTGTATAAATAAGTAACAGCTGTACAGTTAGCTAGCTCGTTGGCTAGTCCAGTACAGTTAGCTGGTTAGCTAGCTAACGGTAAAGCTGTTATTTATACAAGCACTAAAACACACACAGTACCTGAACACAGCACAATTTTACTTATATATTAGCAAGTCCAGCACAGTTAGCTAGCTAACAGTACAGCTGTTATTTATATAAGCATTAAAACACACACAGTACCTGAACACAACACATTGTACTTATTTCTATTAGCACTGAAATACACATAGTACCTGAACACAGCACAATTGTACAAACCCTGTTTCCATATGAGTTGGGAAATTGTGTTAGATGTAAATATAAACGGAATACAATGATTTGCAAATCCTTTTCAACCCATATTCAGTTGAATATGCTACAAAGACAACATATTTGATGTTCAAACTGATAATAATCATTAACTTTAGAATTTGATGGCAGCAACACGTGACAAAGAAGTTGGGAAAGGTGGCAATAAATACTGATAAAGTTGAGGAATGCTCATCAAACACTTATTTGGAACATCCCACAGGTGTGCAGGCTAATTGGGAACAGGTGGGTGCCATGATTGGGTATAAAAGTAGATTCCATGAAATGCTCAGTCATTCACAAACAAGGACAGGGCGACGGTCACCACTTTGTCAACAGATGCGTGAGCAAATTGTTGAACAGTTTAAGAAAAACCTTTCTCAACCGGCTATTGCAAGGAATTTAGGGATTTCGCCATCTACGCTCCGTAATATCATCAAAGGGTTCAGAGAATCTGGAGAAATCACTGCACGTAAGCAACTAAGCCTGTGACCTTCGATCCCTCAGGCTGTACTGCATCAACAAGCGACATCAGTGTGTAAAGGATATCACCACATGGGCTCAGGAACACTTCAGAAACCCGCTGTCAGTAACTACAGTTGGTCGCTACATCTGTAAGTGCAAGTTAAAACTCTCCTATGCAAGGCGAAAACCGTTGATCAACAACACCCAGAAACGCCGTCGGCTTCGCTGGGCCTGAGATCATCTAAGATGGACTGATACAAAGTGGAAAAGTGTTCTGTGGTCTGACGAGTCCACATTTCAAATTGTTTTTTGGAAACTGTGGACGTCGTGTCCTCCGGACCAAAGAGGAAAAGAACCATCCGGATTGTTATAGGCGCAAAGTGGAAAAGCCAGCATGTGTGATGGTATGGGGGTGTATTAGTGCCCAAGACATGGGTAACTTACACATCTGTGAAGGCGCCATTAATGCTGAAAGGTACATACAGGTTTTGGAGCAACATATGTTGCCATCCAAGCAACGTTACCATGGACGCCCCTGCTTATTTCAAGCAAGCCACGTGTTACATCAACATGGCTTCATAGTAAAAGAGTGCGGGTACTAGACTGGCCTGCCTGTAGTCCAGACCTGTCTCCCATTGAAAATGTGAAGCCTAAAATAGCACAACGGAGACCCCCGGACTGTTGAACAACTTAAGCTGTACATCAAGCAAGAATGGGAAATAATTCCACCTGAGAAGCTTCAAAAATGTGTCTCCTCAGTTCCCAGTGAGTGTTGTTAAAAGGAAAGGCCATGTAACACAGTGGTGAACATGCCCTTTCCCAACTACTTTGGCACGTGTTGCAGCCATGAAATTCTCAGTTAATTATTATTTGCAACAAAAAAAACAAAGTTTATGAGTTTGAACATCAAATATGTTGTCTTTGTAGCATATTCAACTGAATATGGGTTGAAAAGGATTTGCAAATCATTGCATTCTGTTTATATTTACATCTAACACAATTTCCCAACTCATATGGAAACGGGGTTTCTACTTAAATTTCAGTTTTTGCAGTGTGCTCCTAATTATCCTAATATTTCTTCATCTCTATGGGACATTTTTAAAACTACTGCCCCCAACAAAGAGGCGAAGAACATTCTATATATAAAACAGTTCCAAATGCAATCAAATTCTAAAGTTAATGATTATTTGCATGTTTATGAGTTTGAACATCAAATATGTTGTCTTTGTAGCATATTCAACTGAATATGGGTTGAAAAGGATTTGCAAATCATTGTATTCCGTTTATATTTACATCTAACACAATTTCCCAACTCATATGGAAACGGGGTTTCTACTTAAATTTCAGTTTTTGCAGTGTGCTCCTAATTATCCTAATATTTCTTCATCTCTATGGGACATTTTTAAAACTACTGCCCCCAACAAAGAGGCGAAGAACATTCTATATATAAAACAGTTCCAAATGCAATCAAATTCTAAAGTTAATGATTATTTGCATGTTTATGAGTTTGAACATCAAATATGTTGTCTTTGTAGCATATTCAACTGAATATGGGTTGAAAAGGATTTGCAAATCATTGTATTCCGTTTATATTTACATCTAACACAATTTCCCAACTCATATGGAAACGGGGTTTCTACTTAAATTTCAGTTTTTGCAGTGTGCTCCTAATTATCCTAATATTTCTTCATCTCTATGGGACATTTTTAAAACTACTGCCCAAAACAAAGAGGCGAAGAACATTCTATATATAAAACAGTTCCAAATGCAATCAAATTCTAAAGTTAATGATTATTTGCATGTTTATGAGTTTGAACATCAAATATGTTGTCTTTGTAGCATATTCAACTGAATATGGGTTGAAAAGGATTTGCAAATCATTGTATTCCGTTTATATTTACATCTAACACAATTTCCCAACTCATATGGAAACGGGGTTTCTACTTAAATTTCAGTTTTTGCAGTGTGCTCCTAATTATCCTAATATTTCTTCATCTCTATGGGACATTTTTAAAACTACTGCCCCCAACAAAGAGGCGAAGAACATTCTATATATAAAACAGTTCCAAATGCAATCAAATTCTAAAGTTAATGATTATTTGCATGTTTATGAGTTTGAACATCAAATATGTTGTCTTTGTAGCATATTCAACTGAATATGGCTTGAAAAAGGATTTGCAAATCATTGTATTCCGTTTATATTTACATCTAACACAATTTCCCAACTCATATGGAAACGGGGTTTCTACTTAAATTTCAGTTTTTGCAGTGTGCTCCTAATTATCCTAATATTTCTTCATCTCTATGGGACATTTTTAAAACTACTGCCCCCAACAAAGAGGCGAAGAACATTCTATATATAAAACAGTTCCAAATGCAATCAAATTCTAAAGTTAATGATTATTTGCATGTTTATGAGTTTGAACATCAAATATGTTGTCTTTGTAGCATATACAACTGAATATGGCTTGAAAAAGGATTTGCAAATCATTGTATTCCGTTTATATTTACATCTAACACAATTTCCCAACTCATATGGAAACGGGGTTTCTACTTAAATTTCAGTTTTTGCAGCGTGCTCCTAATTATCCTAATATTTCTTCATCTCTATGGGACATTTTTAAAACTACTGCCCCCAACAAAGAGGCGAAGAACATTCTATATATAAAACAGTTCCAAATGCAATCAAATTCTAAAGTTAATGATTATTTGCATGTTTATGAGTTTGAACATCAAATATGTTGTCTTTGTAGCATATTCAACTGAATATGGCTTGAAAACGGATTTGCAAATCATTGTATTCCGTTTACATTTACATCTAACACAATTTCCCAACTCATATGGAAACGGGGTTTGTATAAAGGTACTAGAGTATGGGTGTTTTAGAGCCGATATAAAAAAAAGGTGAAAATGCATTCATGACAGAAGTGCATCCTCACCCACGCTGGAGCCGAGGTCTCCGTTCTCACCGTCAGCCCCGTGGTGGTTGGCGCCGGCGTGGTAGCCGCCCATGGCCTCCAGCTTGATCTTCTTCACCTTCATGGCCTCGGCGATGGCCGCGTTGGCAGCCGCCGCCGCCGCCGCCGTCAGACCTGCGAGAGGAAGGGGAGCAGACAGTCAGACTTACAGACCAACAACACGAGTCCTCGGGGTCGCCCCAGCTTTTATTGAACTAAGCACAATGAAAGACGTTTGAAATGAGTGAAACAATGAATAATTTCTTTCTCCGCGGGGAACGTGCGTGTACGTGATCACGGCGCGCTTTTTCATGTGCTGACAAAGGACACGGTCACAGCAGGTTGTCATGATGATGGCAGGAAGCCCCGTGGTATGATTTGGATGAAGGCTACACCCACCGCAGGGGGCTCCTTGTTGACAGGGAGAGGAATATATCCTTTTTATACTCTACACAATGTACCTTTAATAGAGATGTTATCAAAGGTAGTGTATTTGTTTGATTGTTTCACAGCTTTTGTGACACAAAAAACAGACAAATGCACGAGGCAAATAAGCGGCTAAAAGCAATATTTGCGAGGGTACGGTACGAGCAATGTCAAAAGACAACTGTTGCGTTCCATTCCGTAGAAAAAAATTTCCGGGGGTCTGGGGACGAAGGCCCCCAGCCATGTCCAGGGCGGTGCCCTGGCGGGGGGGATAACGGGGGCGACGCCCCCCGAAGCTCCTGGTTTTTCACTAATTTAACATGCTAAAATTAACAAAGACAGAGATTAAAAGAGACGGAATTCCGACTTTAGACGGAAAAATCACATGCCTGGAAAAAAAAGGACCACAACTATGGAACTCTCTACCTGACACTTTGAAAAGTATACCTGCACTTGTCACTTTCAAAAAACAAACAAAATTATGGCTGGTTGAGCAACAATCGTGTTGCCATGTTTAGTTTTTACTCATTTTTACTACCGTATTTTTCGGAGTATAAGTCGCTCCGGAGTATAAGTCGCACCGGCCGAAAATGCATAATAAAGAAGGAAAAAAACATATATAAGTCGCACTGGAGTATAAGTCGCATTTTTTGGGGAAATGTATTTGATAAAACCCAACATTAAGAATAGACATTTGAAAGGCAATTCAAAAAAAATAAAGAATAGTGAACAACAGGCTGAATAAGTGTACGTTATATGCATACTTGCCAACCCTCCCGGATTTTCCGGGAGACTCCCGAAATTCAGCGCCTCTCCCGAAAACCTCCCGGGACAAATTTTCTCCCGAAAATCTCCCGAAATTCAGGCCGAGCTGGAGGCCACGCCCCCTCCAGCTCCATGCGGACCTGAGTCCGCTTTCCAACAATATAAACAACGTCTACAGTAAAGCAGTTCGTCTGCCGTAAACAGCAATGTTGTGACACTCTTAAACAGGACAATACTGCCATCTAGTGCATTTGATGAAAGCACTTTTGTGCGTGCCACACAGCAATGCATCATCAGAGAGGGTGTTCAGCATGGTTAGAAAGATAGTGACAGAGAATAGAACAAGGATGGACAATTCAACCCTTAACTCAACAATGAGTAGATGAGTGTTATGTGTGTGTATATGTGTAAATAAATGAACACTGAAATTCAAGTATTTATTTTATATATATATATATATATATATATATATATATATATATATATATAATAAAATAAATATATATTTATAGCTAGAATTTACTGAAAGTCAATTATTTCTTTTATATATATATATATATATATATATATATATATATATATATACATCCATCCATTTTAGCCGTTAAATATACACTCAAAACCACTGTAAGTTTGTTAGCTAGCGAGCTATAAGTTATCTGCCACACAAAAATATGCAATAAATGCTGTCAATTAGTTAGTTAGCGAATGAACAAGCAAAAAAATATATACGTTCAAAACCGCTGTTAGTTTGTTAGCAAGCTATACATTCTCTGCCACACAAACATATGCATTCAAAGCCATAAATTAGTTAGTTAGCTAACGACTTAGCCGTTAAATATACACTCCAAACCACTGTAAGTTTGTTAGCTTGCGAGCTATAAGTTATCTGCCACACACAATTATGCAATAAATGCTGTCAATGAGCTAACGAGCGAGCCAAAAAATATGCCCTCAAAATCGTGGTTAGTTTGGTAGCTAGCGAACTACGTGTCACAGAAAAATATGCAAAAAGCTGTCAATTAGTCAGTTAGCGAGGACAATAAAAGAAAACCAACAATTAAATTAAATGAAGAACTTTGTCACCTAGCTAGCTATCTACAAATGCTCGTCACACAAAAATATGCAGAATTGTTTTTGAAATGTAGCTCTCTGCCACACAAAAATATGCTATAAAAGCTGTCAATTACTTAGATAGCTAGTGAGCTTCAAAAACAAAAATAAAAGTTGCAATTAAATCAATAACTTTGTTAACTAGCTATCGATCAAGAAATGCCAGCCACACGAAATTAGAGATTTTGAAAGTCAGTTATGTACCACACAAAAATATGCAATAAAAGCTGTGAAATACAAGCTAGGGGTGTGACTCTTTGGGCACTTAACAATTCGATCCAATTCCGATTCCTGAGGTGACGATTCGATTCAGAATCGATTCTCAATTCAAACAGACTTTCGCAATTGTATTATTTGGTATAATAATTATAATGACACTTTTCCAAAACAGATCACAGGTTAGAAAAGCTCCTTCTTGTTGCATGGAGATGGCCTAAAAACATTTTTTAATTGATTATTATAAAGAATAATCATAAAAATGACAAAAACAATATCATTCTTGTTTTTTCAACCGATTTTTTAAATTATGAATCGATTTACAATCGGGATGATTAAGATTCATGGTTCAGATGTGAATCAAACTTGCCAACCCTCCCGAATTTTCCGGGAGTCTCCCAAAATTCAGCGCCTCTCCCGAAAACCAACCGGGACAAATATTCTCCCGAATCTCTTCCGATTTTCAGCCGGAGCTGGAAGCCACGCCCCCTCCAGCTCCATGCGGACCTGAGTGAGGACAGCCTTTTTTTATGACGGGAGGACAACAGGGTGACAAGAACTAAATCATCCAGACTAGAGACAAATTGTATTATTATGTTTATCTTACCTAAAAATAAATATATTTATTAATTAAAAAAATAAAAATAAAAAATACATTTTTACTATATTTTGCTAAAAACATCAAAATTAATTGTATTTTTATTTATATTTTTTCTGACTCCTTAATACATCCAGCCATAGAATTAAAATAAACATATTTGAAATAATTAATTTTAAATTATCATAATAATTCATTTAAAATGACCATATTTAATTATTAAAATAATTGCTTGTTTATCAACAACTTTAGCATTTTATTCATTACATTTTGAAGCTCTCAGAAGCCAAGTTATGTTATATTCATGTTATATTTATGCAAGTTTGAAGTATCAATTATCCAAACACAGTTTTGTTTGCATATTTTCAGGATGTATATATATATATATATATATATATATATATATATATATATATATATATATATATATATATATATATATATATATGTCTTAATAAGGTTATCCAAAAAATTGTGCTCGATACCGTAGTAGAGCGCAATATATGTATGTGTGGGAAAAAAAATCACAAGGCTACTAATCATCAGGAGATTTTTCTCCTGATGATTGAGGGAACCCCTCATGAAACAGGCCTGTAGAGATGAAGTAGTCTTGTGATTTTTTTTCCCCACACATACATACATACATATAAATATATATATATATATATATATATATATATATATATATATATATATATATATATATATATGTATGAAATACTTGACTTGGTGAATTCTAGCTGTCAATATACTCCTCCCCTCTTAACCACGCCCCCAAACACGCCCCCCACCTCCCGAAATCGGAGGTCTCAAGGTTGGCAAGTATGATTATATATATATATATATATATATATATATATATATATACATATACATAACAAATCTTAATTACCATGTACAATATTACATATACTGTAATATTGTACATGGTAATTGGGATTTGTTATATATTGTAAATATTATATAAAAATACAATATAATATAATACATCAGTATATATTATATGTAAATATTAGACATATGTTATATTTTATATTGCTACTACGGTACATTTTTAGTCTACTTTATACCTGCATTATCCTTTCCATCCTTTGTAACTGAGCTACTGTGTGGAACAATTTCCCTTGTGGATCAATGAAGTTTGTCTAACTCCAAGGAACAGACTATTTCTATTTGCATCATTTCTGTCGAGAAAAAACAGTTTTGAAATCGACCTTAGAGATATTTCGGAATTAAAGTAGCTCATTTACTTGATGTATTATATAAATAGGGATTTTATTTCCCTGAAATGGACTGGTGGATGATCTAGTATGTGCGGGATAATAGACATACATATGGCGAGCGCACTGCAGAGATCATAAAGCACGGGTTTGTCATTGCGGCACTTTCTGGGGGCTTCTGGTGTATCGAACGTGACTGAAATGTTTATTCATGAACGGGGCCGGGGACAGATAACGCCGGGTCCCGGGAGAGTCCCCCCGCGAGTCTCCTCCCTAACAACATCAAAGACGCACAGTGAGAGGAAGAAATAACACAAAATATGTGGCTATTAGTGGAATCACCTCGCCTTTAACTGCTTATACTTGATACGCAGCGAGTGGGAATCGAACACGTGGCCAAATCTAAAAGGTAACGCGGTGGCGGGAGAGGAATGCATCCCAGCTGACGGGCAGATGGCCGCTGCCATGGAGGTTGCATATCATTTGGAGCCTTGTTTGCATCTTAAAATACATCGGGACCATATTGACGTACTGTATACATCATGTCAGGGACGGCCCTCTCGTTTGCAGGAAGCTGTTGCATATGCAAAAGGCAACAGCAGACGACGACAACGGGGAAGGAGGGGGGAAAAAAAATGCCATGTGCTTATAAGAAGGTGCTACTTGTGCACATAATGAATGTGGACTGAAGGTCAGCCTTCATTTGTGTCTAATGGCCAAGAGTCAACTGTTTCCCAAATGAGACGTGTGCAGGGCAGACTGCACGGGAAATATTGAAATCAACCCCCATGACCCCCGCCTCTTTGGGCCGTAAATACCACACACACACAAACGCTTATCAGCTGCCTTGAGAAGCCCTCCCTGCACTGCAAAAAGTCAGTGTTCAAAAGCAAGAAAAATTAAAGCTGCAAGCAGCGATGGACGGGACCGACTTTGAGGGCTCATAAAATCCAAACCGGAGCAGTAATTAAAACTCTTTCATCAACTTTTAATCAGAAGGGTTCAATCTCTCTCCTGTGCTAATTTGAAGCAAACACGACAAACGCGCTCAGAGGAGATAATTGTTTGAAAAAAGGTGACTGTTTTTACACAACTTTTGTTTTGAAGGGGGAATTGCAAACTTCCTGTTGATTTTTGCTGGGGGTTGTCAGTGTATGAAATATAGGTCTAAGTGAGACCTCCATAGAAGTTTTTGTTTCATGTCTCTACGACATTCCTACTGGGAGTTACAGGCAGTTTTGTCTGTGTTTTCTTCCTAGGGGGCGCTAGAGCGCAATTTTGAGTTTTGGAGTTGTTGTTTTTTTATTAGATCGCAATTTTCGCCAGTCCGGATGTGTGTGTCCAATTTGGTGAGTTTTGAAGAATGTTAAGGGGGTCAAATTACAGCTCAAAGAGGCGGCGGTGTAATAATAAAACACTAGAAATTCAATTGGGTCCTCTGTCCCAAAGGGACTCGGTCCCTAAAAAATACAAAAATGAGGGGTATTTTATTTGAACTAAGCAAAATTATCTGCCAATAGAACAAAAACATTTGGCTTGTCAAGACTTTCCAAAACAAGTAAAATTAAAGCTGCAAGCAGCGTTGGTCGGGCCCGCGTATTTGGCAGGTGCTAGTCCTAAGTGTCCCAATACTTTTGTCAAGTTTTAGTCCCAAGTGTCCCAATACTTTTGTCTACTTTTAGTCTGAAGTGTCCCAAGACTTTTGTCTAGTGTACCTACCTTGTCTGCATTGTGTGGGCACGTTGGTGCTTCCTGCTTTTAAGCAGCCATCTTAAAAAAACAGCAGCGCAGCGGTTCTTTGAAGGCTCATAAAATCAAAACCGGAGCAGTTAAAAAAAATTATTTCGATAACTTTTATTTGGAAGGGTTCAATCTCTCTCCTGTGTTATTTTGAAGCTGATACGACAAACGCGCTCAGAGGAGATAATGTTTGAAGAGAAGTGACCGGTTCATAAAAAAAAAATTGTTTTGAAGGGGAAATTGCAAACTTCCTGTTGATTTTTGCTGGGGGTTGTCAATATATGAAATGTAGGTCTAAGTGAGACCTACGGAGAGGTTTTTGTTTCATGTCTCTCCGACCTTCCCAGTGGGAGTTACAGGCAGTTTTGTCAGATGTTTCATCCGAGGAGCAGTTTTTTGTGCGTTTTATTAAAAAATTGCTGTAGAGCACAATTTTTAGATTTGGGGTTAGGTTTTTTCATTTGATCACAGTTTTAGCCAGTCCTGATATGTGTGTTTAGTTTGGTGAGTTTTGAAGCATGTTAAGGGGGTCAAATTAGAGCTCAAAGAGGCAAAAGTGACTGTTTTTAGTACTTTTTTGTCTTGAAGGGGGAATTGCCAACTTCCTGTTGATTTTAGCCCGAAGATGTACAATTGAAAAATGTAGGTCTAAGTCAGACCTACATAAAGGTTTTTGTTTCATGTCTCTCCGACCTTCCTAGTGGGAGTTACAGGCAGCGTCGTTTTTTCTTCTTCCTAGGGGGCGCTAGAGCGCAATCTTTATTTTTATTTTTCTATTTTTTTATTTATTTTTTATTTTTTTGTGTCCTGTCCAGCTTCTCAGGCAAATCATATAGTTGATGTAGATGCCCATGTCGGCTGTTCAGATTTACTTTACAAAAGAGAAGAGCGCAATTTTGAGTTTTGGGGTTTGTTTTTTTTATTAAAAGGCAATTTTCGCAGGTCCTGATGTGTGCGTCAAATATGGTGAGTTTTGAAGCATGTTAAGTGGGTCAAATTAGTGCTCGAAGAGGCGGCGGAAGAAGAAAGAAAGAAAGAATAATAAAACCTTACAAATACAATAGGTTCTTATGTCCCATTGCATAAGGACTCCCTTCCTTTTGCAATGGGCCATTGCGGGCCCTAATTAAAGCTGCAAGCAGCGATGGACGGGACCGACTTTGAGGGCTCATAAAATCCAAACCGGAGCAGTAATTAAAACTCATTCATCAACTTTTAATCAGAAGGGTTCAATCTCTCTCCTGTGCTAATTTGAAGCAAACACGACAAACGCGCTCAGAGGAGATAATGTTTGAAAAAAGGTGACTGTTTTTACACAACTTTTGTTTTGAAGGGGGAATTGCAAACTTCCTGTTGATTTTTGCTGGGGGTTGTCAGTGTTTCATGTCTCTACGACATTCCTACTGGGAGTTACAGGCAGTTTTGTTTGAGTTTTCTTCCTAGGGGGCGCTAGAGCGCAATTTTGAGTTTTGGAGTTTGGTTTTTTTGATTAGATCGCAATTTTCGCCAGTCCTGATGTGTGTGTCCAATTTGGTGAGTTTTGAAGAATGTTAAGGGGGTCAAATTACAGCTCAAAGAGGCGGCGGTGTAATAATAAAACACTAGAAATTCAATTGGGTCCTCTGTCCCAAAGGGACTCGGTCCCTAAAAAATACAAAATGAGGGGTATTTTATTTGAACTAAGTTAAGCTAATTATCTGCCAATAGAACAAGAAAATTTGGCTTGTCAAGACTTTCCAAAACAAGTCAAATTAGCTAACTTCAATGAACCCCAAAATAGCTTAAAATAAGTATATTCTCACTAATTACAAGTGCACTTTTCTTGGTAGAAAAATAAGAGACCTTCTTGCTCAATATGTTGAAAAATATTCTTAAATGAAGTAAATGCTAGTGCCATTATCTTGACATAATGATATGCGCTCGGCATTACATTTCTTGAAACCAGCAAACTTATACTGAAAACTAATTTATTGTTCTTAATGCATACTTACCAACCTTGAGACCTCCGATTTCGGGAGGTGGGGGGTGGGGGGCGTGGTCGGGGGTGGGGCGTGGTTAAGATACATATATATATAAAAAAATACTTGACTTTCAGTGAATTCTAGCTGTATATATATATATGTATATATGTGTGTGTGTGTGTATATATAAATATATAAATAAATAAAAGAAATACTTGAATTTCAGTGTTCATTTATTTACACATATACACACACATAACACTCATCTACTCATTGTTGAGTTAAGGGTTGAATTGTCCATCCTTGTTCTATTCTCTGTCACTATTTTTCTAACCATGCTGAACACCCTTTCGCAGGTACCCAGAAATGTTTCGAGTACCACCAAAAACACTGAATCTCTGAAGACAGTATAAAAATCTGTTAAAGGTGTACAAATACTGTATAATAAGCATGTTATTATTATTTTTTTACAAATGAGGGTTAAGAGTTCAGTACTAAAAAAAAAAGAAAAAAAAGAATGTGGCTTAAGTACAGTTTTTTAATTGAGCTGCTGCATTTTTTTGGTTGGGTTGTTTATTTATTTTGAGTAACTTCTATACATTTCTAAAAAGGGGAATAATGTAATAGAGTGATCTATGTTTGTCTGTTGCCATCTCCTGGTGAATGTTGGCTATAGCGTACTAGGGGTTACTTTTTGGTTGGCCAACGATTTACGTGGTGTTTGCGCACCTGACGTCACTCAGGTCCGCTTGGAGCTGGAGGGGGCGTGGCTTCCAGCTCCGCCTGAATTTCGGGAGATTTTCGGGAGAAAATTTGTCCCGGGAGGTTTTCGGGAGAGGCGCTGAATTTCGGGAGTCTCCCGGAAAAATCCGGGAGGGTTGGCAAGTATGATATATTCTTTTGTTTTGTGACAATTCTGCTCCCGTTGCAACATCAGAAATAAGGATTGTTCAGCCTTGGTGGAGGTATGGTCTCTATTGAGCTACGTTCAGATTAATGCAAGAAATTGGATTAAACTGCATAAAAAGGGAGGACAACGAAGAAATGATGTTTGATCCGATGTTTATGATAAAAGGCTCCGCCCACCGCTTTACCTCCGGCCGAATGATCGACCACCTAAATGAAAATCTTTGTTCTGCTATTGTCTGTTGCCATCTCCTGGTGAATGTTGGCTATAGCGTACTGGGGTTACTTTTTGGTTGGCCAACGATTTACGTGGTGTTGCGCACCTGACGTCACTCAGGTCCGCATGGAGCTGGAGGGGGCGTGGCTTCCAGCTCCGCCTGAATTTCGGGAGAATTTCGGGAGAAAATTTGTCCCGGGAGGTTTTCGGGAGAGGCGCTAAAATCCGGGAGGGTTGGCAAGTATGATATATTCTTTTGTTTTGTGACAATTCTACTCCCGTTGCAACATCAGAAATAAGGATTGTTCAGCCTTGGTGGAGGTATGGTCTCTATTGAGCTACGTTCAGATCAATGCAAGAAATTGGATTAAACTGCATAAAAAGGGAGGACAACGAAGAAATGATGTTTGATCCGATGTTTATGATAAAAGGCTCCGCCCACCGCTTTATCTCCGGCCGAATGATCGACCACCTAAATGAAAATCTTTGTTCTGCTATTGTCTGTTGCCATCTCCTGGTGAATGTTGGCTATAGCGTACTGGGGGTTACTTTTTGGTTGGCCAACGATTTACGTGTTGTTGCGCACCTGACGTCACTCAGGTCCGCTTGGAGCTGGAGGGGGCGTGGCTTCCAGCTCCGCCTGAATTTCGGGAGATTTTCGGGAGAAAATTTGTCCCGGGAGGTTTTCGGGAGAGGCGCTGAATTTCGGGAGTCTCCCAGAAATTCCGGGAGGGTTGGCAAGTATGATATATTCTTTTGTTTTGTGACAATTCTACTCCCGTTGCAACATCAGAAATAAGGATTGTTCAGCCTTGGTGGAGGTATGGTCTCTATTGAGCTACGTTCAGATTAATGCAAGAAATTGGATTAAACTGCATAAAAGGGAGGACAACGAAGAAATGATGTTTGATCCGATGTTTATGATAAAAGGCTCCGCCCACCGCTTCATCTCCGGGCCGAATGATCGACCACCTAAATGAAAATCTTTGTTCTGCTATTGTCTGTTGCCATCTCCTGGTGAATGTTGGCTATAGCGTACTGGGGGTTACTTTTTGGTTGGCCAACGATTTACGTGGTGTTGCGCACCTGACGTCACTCAGGTCCGCATGGAGCTGGAGGGGGCGTGGCTTCCAGCTCCGCCTGAATTTCGGGAGATTTTCGGGAGAAAATTTGTCCCGGGAGGTTTTCGGGAGAGGCGCTGAATTTCGGGAGTCTCCCGGACAATCCGGGAGGGTTGGCAAGTATGATATATTCTTTTGTTTTGTGACAATTCTGCTCCCGTTGCAACATCAGAAATAAGGATTGTTCAGCCTTGGTGGAGGTATGGTCTCTATTGAGCTACGTTCAGATTAATGCAAGAAATTGGATTAAACTGCATACAAGGGAGGACAACGAATAAATGATGTTTGATCCGATGTTTATGATAAAAGGCTCCGCCCACCGCTTTACCTCCAGCCGAATGATCGACCACCTAAATGAAAATCTTTGTTCTGCTATTGTCTGTTGCCATCTCCTGGTGAATGTTGGCTATAGCGTACTGGGGGTTACTTTTTGGTTGGCCAACGATTTACGTGGTGTTGCGCACCTGACGTCACTCAGGTCCGCTTGGAGCTGGAGGGGGCGTGGCTTCCAGCTCCGCCTGAATTTCGGGAGATTTTCGGGAGAAAATTTGTCCCGGGAGGTTTTCGGGAGAGGCGCTGAATTTCGGGAGTCTCCCGGACAATCCGGGAGGGTTGGCAAGTATGATATATTCTTTTGTTTTGTGACAATTCTGCTCCCGTTGCAACATCAGAAATAAGGATTGTTCAGCCTTGGTGGAGGAATGGTCTCTATTGAGCTATGTTCAGATTAATGCAAGAAATTGGATTAAACTGCATAAAAGGGAGGACAACGAAGAAATGATGTTTGATCCGATGTTTATGATAAAAGGCTCCACCCACCGCTTTACCTCCGGCCGAATGATCGACCACCTAAATGAAAATCTTTGTTCTGCTATTGTCTGTTGCCATCTCCTGGTGAATGTTGGCTATAGCGTACTGGGGGTTACTTTTTGGTTGGCCAACGATTTACGTGGTGTTGCGCACCTGACATCACTCAGGTCCGCTTGGAGCTGGAGGGGGCGTGGCTTCCAGCTCCGCCTGAATTTCGGGAGATTTTCGGGAGAAAATTTGTCCCGGGAGGTTTTCGGGAGAGGCGCTGAATTTCGGGAGTCTCCCGGAAAAATCCGGGAGGGTTGGCAAGTATGATATATTCTTTTGTTTTGTGACAATTCTGCTCCCGTTGCAACATCAGAAATAAGGATTGTTCAGCCTTGGTGGAGGTATGGGCTCTATTGAGCTACGTTCAGATTAATGCAATAAATTGGATTAAACTGCATAAAAGGGAGGACAACGAAGAAATGATGTTTGATCCGATGTGTATGATAAAAGGCTACGCCCACCGCTTTACCTCCGGCCGAATGATCGACCACCTAAATGAAAATCTTTGTTCTGCTATTGTCTGTTGCCATCTCCTGGTGAATGTTGGCTATAGCGTACTGGGGGTTACTTTTTGGTTGGCCAACGATTTACGTGGTGTTGCGCACCTGACGTCACTCAGGTCCGCTTGGAGCTGGAGGGGGCGTGGCTTCCAGCTCCGCCTGAATTTCGGGAGATTTTCGGGAGAAAATTTGTCCCGGGAGGTTTTCGGGAGAGGCGCTGAATTTCGGGAGTCTCCCGGACAATCCGGGAGGGTTGGCAAGTATGATATATTCTTTTGTTTTGTGACAATTCTGCTCCCGTTGCAACATCAGAAATAAGGATTGTTCAGCCTTGGTGGAGGTATGGTCTCTATTGAGCTACGTTCAGATTAATGCAAGAAATTGGATTAAACTGCATAAAAGGGAGGACAACAAAGAAATTATGTTTGATCCGATGTTTATGATGAAAGGCTCCGCCCACCGCTTTATCTCCGGCCGAATGATCGACCACCTAAATGAAAATCTTTGTTCTGCTATTGTCTGTTGCCATCTCCTGGTGAATGTTGGCTATAGCGTACTGGGGGTTACTTTTTGGTTGGCCAACGATTTACGTGGTGTTGCGCACCTGACGTCACTCAGGTCCGCTTGGAGCCGGAGGGGCCTGAATTTCGGGAGATTTTCGGGAGAAAATTTGTCCCGGGAGGTTTTCGGGAGAGGCGCTGAATTTCGGGAGTCTCCCGGAAAAATCCGGGAGGGTTGGCAAGTATGATATATTCTTTTGTTTTGTGACAATTCTGCTCCCGTTGCAACATCAGAAATAAGGATTGTTCAGCCTTGGTGGAGGTATGGTCTCTATTGAGCTACGTTCAGATTAATGCAAGAAATTGGATTAAACTGCATAAAAGGGAGGACAACGAAGAAATGATGTTTGAGCCGATGTTTATGATGAAAGGCTCCGCCCACCGCTTTACCTCCGGCCGAATGATCGACCACCTAAATGAAAATCTTTGTTCTGCTATTGTCTGTTGCCATCTCCTGGTGGATGTTGGCTATAGCGTAATGGGGGTTACTTTTTGGTTGGCCAACGATTTACGTGGTGTTGCGCACCTGACGTCACTCAGGTCCGCTTGGAGCTGGAGGGGGCGTGGCTTCCAGCTCCGCCTGAATTTCGGGAGATTTTCGGGAGAAAATTTGTCCCGGGAGGTTTTCGGGAGAGGCGCTGAATTTCGGGAGTCTCCCGGACAATCCGGGAGGGTTGGCAAGTATGATATATTCTTTTGTTTTGTGACAATTCTGCTCCCGTTGCAACATCAGAAATAAGGATTGTTCAGCCTTGGTGGAGGTATGGTCTCTATTGAGCTACGTTCAGATTAATGCAAGAAATTGGATTAAACTGCATAAAAGGGAGGACAACAAAGAAATGATGTTTGATCCGATGTTTATGATAAAAGGCTCCGCCCACCGCTTTATCTCCGGGCCGAATGATCGACCACCTAAATGAAAATCTTTGTTCTGCTATTGTCTGTTGCCATCTCCTGGTGAATGTTGGCTATAGCGTACTGGGGGTTACTTTTTGGTTGGCCAACGATTTACGTGGTGTTGCGCACCTGACGTCACTCAGGTCCGCTTGGAGCTGGAGGGGGCGTGGCTTCCAGCTCCGCCTGAATTTCGGGAGATTTTCGGGAGAAAATTTGTCCCGGGAGGTTTTCGGGAGAGGCGCTGAATTTCGGGAGTCTCCCGGAAAAATCCGGGAGGGTTGGCAAGTATGATATATTCTTTTGTTTTGTGACAATTCTGCTCCCGTTGCAACATCAGAAATAAGGATTGTTCAGCCTTGGTGGAGGTATGGTCTCTATTAATGCAAGAAATTGGATTAAACTGCATAAAAGGGAGGACAACGAAGAAATGATGTTTGATCCGATGTTTATGATAAAAGGCTACGCCCACCGCTTTACCTCCGGCCGAATGATCGACCACCTAAATGAAAATCTTTGTTCTGCTAACTGCTTCATTCCAGCAGATCAATTGTCATATCCTGAGAACATTGCTGCCCGACGCGGCGGGCGTAATGAGGGAGACCGGCAAGAAGACGGCGCGCCGAGCAACAAGTCCATTAAGCTGCGGGAAGTCGAAACGTCAACAGTCCCACTCGGCGCTAATCTGCATTCATTACTATGCAAACAAAACAACGGCGCCTCGTACGGTCTCCCAAAGTCACCTTTAGATTCAGACGCTCGCGTCGAGAGAGACGCCGGTCCGAAAAAGCTCGCAAACTTGTCAAAGAAGAAAGAAGAGAAAAACAACAACAAGGTTTTAAAGGAGACTAGCGTGGCAGCGGTGTCACACGGGGAGCCCAAAAACAGCAAATAACAGAGACAAGGTCTGATGGTAGCCCTTGGAGCAGCTGTCATATTAAATAATAATGAAGGATCTATTAATATGCAAAGGAAGCAGCAGCCGACTGGCTTAACGCTGTCATGCCTCCGCATATTGTCAGGATCTTCATCATTAATTAACATGCTAGCTGCCCCATACCTGCGCCAATGTCAGAACATTCTTACGACAAACACCCCGATGCCTGTGCCCTACCGCAACTAACTGGGACAATTAAATTAAAATCCGATTAACTCCGCGCCGCTACACAAAGGACAGATTCTTCCTTTTTTTAAGTGGTATTCTGGTGGGTTTTTACTCGGCGTTTTGTAAGGAGCGCACCCTGGGCAAGACTACACGTAAGAGATGCAAAGCAGCCGAATGTTAAATGTGGAATTTCACTTTCCTATAAATTTAGTGCTAACCCTTATGACAAGCCGACGCTAAAAATTGGATTCTATTTTAAAAGCAGAGGTGGGTAGAGTAGCCAGAAACTGTACTCAAGTAAGAGTACTGTTACTTTAGAGATGTATTACTCAAGTAAAAGTAAGGAGTAGTGACCCAAATATTTACTTGAGTAAAAGTAAAAAGTATGTAGTGGAAAAACTACTCAAGGACTGAGCAACTGATGAGTAACCTGCTCGTTTAATGATGACGGCAACAAATAATGCACAAAAACATAAAAATAGCAAAGAGCCAGGAATATCTCTTAAGCAACTAAAACAATAATATACCGTATTTTCCGCACTATTAGCCGCACCTAAAAACCACAAATTTACTCAAAAGCTGACAGTGCGGCTTTTAACCCGGTGCGCTTTATATATGGATTAATATTACGATTCATTTTCATAAAGTTTCGATCTCGCAACTTCGGTAAACAGCCGCCATCTTTTTTCCCGGTAGAACAGGAAGCGCTTCTTCTTCTACGCAAGCAACCGCCAAGGTAAGCACCCGCCCCCATAGAACAGGAAGCGCTTCTTCTTCTACTGTAAGCAACCACCCGCCCGCGTAGAAGAAGAAAAAGCGCGCGGATATACCGTACGTTTCATTTCCTTTGTGTGTTTACATCTGTAAAGACCACAAAATGGCTCCTACTAAGCGTCAGGGATCCGGTTCATGAAAAGACGCAATCTCTCCATCCGCACACGGATTACTATTTCACAGCAACTGATATTCCTGTGAACCGCACTGTGGATACAACGGGAGCACGTACGGTGAATATTCGCACCACAGGGAATGAGAAGTCATCCTTCACTGTGGTTCTAGCTTGCCATGCTAATGGCCAGAAACTTCCACCCATGGTGATATTCAAAAGGAAGACCTTGCCAAAAGAGACCTTTCCAGCCGGCGTCATCATAAAAGCTAACTCGAAGGGATGGATGAAGAAAAGATGAGCGAGTGGTTAAGGTAAGTTTAAGTTTACGCGAAGAGGCCGGGTGGCTTTTTTCACGCAGCTCTGTCCATGTTGATATACGTATGTTTGTGATTGCACATTTGCGTACATTTTGGGAGTGAACAGAGTTGTTAGAACGCTGGTTTTTAATATATTATTAAAGTTTGACTGACCTATCTGACTGTTTTTTTGACATTCCTTTAGCGCAGTTAGATGCGGCTTACAACACCGGGCGGCTTATAGGTGGACAAAGTTTTGAAATATGCCGTTCATTGAAGGCGCGGCTTTTAACCCAGGGCGCCTTATGGTGCGGAAAATACGGGTATATTAAATAATAATACATCAACATAAAAAAATTAAGGCAAATTGAGCCACAATAACTTAACAGCAACATAGGCTCAGTAGGCAGAGATTACAAAGGAAAATAACAAGTTAGCCTTTACACAAACCATAAACTGATAATAATAATAACTGGGATTTATATAGCGCTTTTCTAAGTACCCAAAGTCGCTTTACATGTAGAACCCATCATTCACACCTGGTGGTGGTAAGCTACTTTCATAGCCACAGCTGCCCTGGGGTAGACTGACGGAAGCGTGGCTGCAATTTGCGGCAACGGCCCCTCCGACCACCACCTATCATTCATCATTCAATTCACCGGTGTGAGTGGCACCGGGGGCAAAGGGTGAAGTGTCCCGCCCAAGGACACAACGGCAGCGATTTTTGGATGGTAAGAGGCGGGGAGCGAACCTGCAACCCTCAGGTTTCTGGCACGGTTGCTCTACCCACTACGCCATGCCGCCCCAAATAATAATGATAGGTGTGAGCTGCACCTGGGAACACACTGCGCACTTCTGATTGGTGTTTGTATGCATGTGTGAGTGTGTGTGCGATTGTGCGTGTGTGTGTGTGTGTGAGGCTGCAGTGCGTTAATAAATTATACCCACACAATGTACATTTGACAGTGATTCATAGCAGGGAAGCTAACATCAGCCTATGGTGACAGCCAAAAAATATCTACTAACGTTACTTACCGCCATGTGCTTCCTCAAATTTGACGTTGAGTTCATGTAAGCTTAAGATTGTTGTTGTTTGCCGCTGAAACTTTATGTTCAGTTAATCATGTGACCGTCTGGCTCTGTTTGATCGGTGAAATCGAGTCAACCGTCACTACTGCGTACGTTGGATTGGTGTAACGGAGTCATGTGACAGTGCCTACCGAAAGAAGGCTTGCTGACAAAAGAATACGTCTTTGCAAGCCTTAATCGATAAGATTATAGATCATTGTGGTATGAATAAATGTAGCGATCGGAATGAAACTCAAAAGTAACGGAGTAAAAGTAGCGTTTCTTCTCCTCAAATATACTTAAGTCAAAGTAAAAAGTATGTTGCATTAAAATTACTCTGGCAAGTACAATTTATGCAGAAATACTTACCATATTTTTCGGACTATAAAGCGCACTTTTAATCCCTTTTTTTCCCTCAAAACTCCACAGTGCGCCTAATGTAAGGAATACGTTTGGTTGAGCTTACTCACCTCAAAGCTATTTTATTTGGTACATGGTGTGATGATAAGTGTGACCAGTAGATGGCAGTCAAACATCAGAGATAAGTGTCGACAGCACTATGATGGCAATACGTCTCAAGTAAACAACAAAAACATAGAACATTACACACGGCGCTCAAAAATATATATCAAAATGTTTTACTACGACTTTGGTAAGCTATGAAACCGCATCGACGCATTAAACATAGGAGTATTATTAGGGTGTGTGTATACGGTAAGACATTATCTGGCGTTTTGTTTTGCAATATTATGCAAAAGTAACTTTTCTGACCTACTGGTACCTGCTGATCTGCATTTGGGATCTGCATAAGTCCTGAAAAATTGAGTGCGTCCACCTTTGTAGTCCGTGCCGACTCCGTAGTTGATAATAAGCTTCTTCTTTTTCTCTATCTTCTTGTTATGAGACATTCATCCTCCACTGTTGCCATTTCTAATATAAAGTAGTGTAAAGTTCTTACTTATATCTGTGAGTAAACTCGCCATGAAAGCGCTAAAACATACCGGTGTAGTGACTTTACATTATTCACCCAAAGAACTTTAGTTATTAGAGTTCCGGTCAGACGGTTTTTGACACATTTGACACATTGTTGTTTCCGGATGATTGAAGTAAAGTGTGAATGTCATTAAAACAGTTAGCTCCATATTTTGACATTTCTTCCACTCCCGTCCTTGCACGCTACACCGCTACAACAAAGATGACGGGGAGAAGACGCTGTCGAAGGTGAGCCACGTAAATAAGACCGCCCACAAAACGGCGCATCCGGAAGCGACTGTCAGAAAGTGACTTGATGTGTAAAACATCATCTATGCAACATTTTGAGCAAAGAACCACCATTACATGTTATGTAGACCACAAGGAAGTCGTTTACATTTAGAAAAAAATAAAAATAACATGACTCCTTTAATACGCCCTATAATCTGGTGCGCCTAATATATAAAAAAATATCAAAAATAGAGCATTGATCTGCAGTGCGCCTTATAATCCGGCGCGCCCTATGGTAAGTAAATGTGACGGAGTAAATGTCCTGCATTACTACACTCTTAGAAATAAAAGTGCTAAGTAGAACCATATATGGTTCTTCGGGTCGTCCTCATAGGAGAACTCTTTTTGGCTCCAGGTAGAACCTTTTTTATAAAGGTTCCACCTGGAACCCTTTTGGAGGGTTCTACCTAGAACTGTGTGTGTAAGGTTCCACCCAGAACCCCCCATGAGAGGTTCTACAAAGAACCCACGCAGGGAGTTCCACTAAGAACCCTTTCGTATTTCAAGGGTTTCATCTAGAACCCACACAGGGAGTTCCACTAAGAACCCTTTTGTATTTCAAGACTTTCTTCTAGAACCCACGCAGGGAGTTCCACTAAGAACCCTTTCGTATTTCAAGGGTTTCATCTAGAACCCACACAGGGAGTTCCACTAAGAACCCTTTTGTATTTCAAGACTTTCTTCTAGAACCCACGCAGGGAGTTCCACTAAGAACCCTTTCGCATTTCAAGGGTTTCATCTAGAACCCACACAGGGAGTTCCACTAAGAACCCTTTCGTCTGTCAAGGGTTTCATCTAGAACCTATGCAGGGAGTTCCACTAAGAACCCTTTCGTATTTCAAGGGTTTCATCTAGAACCCACACAGGGAGTTCCACTAAGAACCCTTTTGTATTTCAAGACTTTCATCTAGAACCCACGCAGGGAGTTCCACTAAGAACCCTTTCGTATTTCAAGGGTTTCATCTAGAACCCACACAGGGAGTTCCACTAAGAACCCTTTCGTTTGTCAAGGGTTTCATCTAGAACCTATGCAGGGAGTTCCACTAAGAACCCTTTCATGTTTCAAGGGTTTCATCTAGAACTCACACAGGGAGTTCCACAAAGAACTCTTTCATGTTTCAAGGGTTTCATCTAGAACTCACACAGGGAGTTCCACAAAGAACTCTTTCATGTTTCAAGGGTTTCATCTAGATCTGACACAGGGTGTTCTAAAAACATCCCTTTTCAAAGGTTTTCACCGATAACCGTCTTGTCTTCTGAGGGTTCTATAAAGAACCATATTGTATTCTACAGATCAGTTTAGTTCATATTATATTGTGGTCATTTATCATGTTGACATTGAACAAACATTCAAAACATTTGAATGAGAAAAACATTTATTTAAAGATAGGCACCATTATTGGCAAATGTTATCAGGAAGTATGTCCCTGGTGACACAGGATCTTACCCATGCTTTCAACAATCCCTGAAGAACTCTTTCTTCCAAAAACGGTTCTCTGGATCAAAATGGTTCTTACTGGAACCATTAGCGTTACCAAGAACCCTTGAAAAACCCTTTCTTCGGGAAAGGGTTTTTCAGAAGCAAATGGTTCCAGTTAGAACCTCAGCCCTTGTAGAAGAACCCTTTTAGAACCCTTATTTCTAAGAGTGTACCCACCTCTGTGTACGGCTAGTAAAGGCTTTATGATGGCCACAGTTTGACTCAGTAACAATAATTCCACTATTTTCTCTGGTCTTTGAAAGGTGCTTCCAGGACGCCCCCGTATGCATTGTTTTTAATATCGCTGAAGTGGCGGCAGGATGTACATTCTGCAGCGAGGTGACATTCATCTCTCTAATGGCAAACTGTGTTCTCTTGCCTTATTCAGAAGTCACATCCAGGACGTAAATGAATTACACTGAAGTCGTGGTCAGAGAGTGTGAGCGGAGGCCCTCTCCACTTTAAAAGGGGATGTCATCTCCGCGTGGTGTCAGTCCGAGGCTCATAATCCCATTTGGGAGAGGTGAGTTGTGTGTGTGTGTGTGTGTGTGTTCTTGTATTTCTACCCTTCTTGAGATATCAACAAGGAAAAGTACCTTCCCTGTGAGGTCCGGTGAACAAGATAGGACATAAATCATGGTCCCAATCAAAAAACCATTGCATCTAATAGAAAGCCAAATACTAGAGTCCGTGAACAAAAGTTTTCTTATAAAATTGTGACTTTTGTTAAGTAAAATTACGACATTTTTCATAAAATTGCCAAAATTTTTAGCTTTTCTTGTAAAATTGCGACTGTTATTGAGTGAACTTGTATCATAATATTGCACAAATGTTCAGTTTTTCTTGGAAAAGTTTGACCTTTTCCTTGTGAAATTCCAACTCATTTTTCACAACAAGCTTTTTTATATTTGCAAAGTATGTACATATTATTAATGTTGTAAATACAGATCTTTATATATCTAGAAAAGGGGTGGTCCTAAAGAGGTAGGCATTTTTTCGGAGGTCTCAAGAAGGTAACAAATACAAGAGTGTTTGTGTGTGTGTGTGTTTTTGTATTTCTACCCTTCTTGAGACATCAACAAGGAAAAGTACCTTCCATATGAGGACCGGTGAACAAGTTAGGACCAAAATCATGGTCCCAATCAAAAAACCATTGCATCTAATAGAGAGCCAAATACTAGAGTCCGTGAACATTGCTCCAAAGTCCGGATTTTTTGTTGATTTAATGTGCATACAAAAGTAAACATTGACAGGTGCAAAGGCAGCAATATATGATAAAACAAGCTGAAGAAGGACTTCCCTATTCATCCCCGAAAACACCCGCCAGGTGAACAGCTGATTTTACGACTTCCGGTGCTGACGTAAGACAACTCACGTCCCAACATTTTAAAGTTTTCTTATAAAATTGTGACTTTTGTTAAGTAAAATTATAATATTTTTCATAAAATTGCCAAAATGTTTAGCTTTTCTTGTAAAAGTGCGACTGTTATTGAGTGAACTTGTATCATAATATTGCACAAATGTTCAGTTTTTCTTGGAAAATTTTATGACTTATTGTAATACTGCCAAAATTCAAAGTTTTTCCTTCCATGTGAGGACCAGTGAACAAGTTAGGACCAAAATCATGGTCCCAATACGGAAAACCATTGGATCTAATAGAGAGCCAAATACTAGAGTCCGTGAACATTGCTCAAAAGTCAGGATTTTTTGTTGATTTAATGTGCACACAAAAGTGAACATTGACAGGTGCAAAGACAGCGATAAATGATAAACCCGCCAGGTGAACAGCTGATGGTACGACTTCCGGTGCTGACGTAAGACAACCCGCGTCCCATATGTGACCATAGGATGAACAAATACACTACAAGACTATAGTGGCAATTAACAGTTAGCTTATACACTAAAATTATGACTTTTTTCATAATTTCGCCAAGTGAAATTCTGATTATTATTATAATATTGCCAACATTTTTAAGTTTTCTTATAAAATTGTGACTTTTGTTAAGTAAAATTACGATATTTTTCATAAAATTGCCAAAATATTTAGCTTTTCTTGTAAAATTGCGACTGTTATTGAGTGAACTTGCATCATAATACTGCACAAATGTTCAGTTTTTCTTGGAAAATTTTTGACTTGCGTTGAGTAAAATGATGACTTATTGTAATACTGCCAAAATTCAAAGTTTTTCTTGTGAAATTGTGACATTTTTCTTGTGAAATTCCAACAAATTTTTCACAACAAGCTTTTTTATATTTGCAAAGTATGTATATATTATTAATGTTGTAAATACAGATCTTTATATATCTAGAAAAGGGTGGTCCTAAAGAGGTAGGTATTTTTTCGGAGGTCTCAAAAAGGTAACAAATACAAGAATGTTTGTGTGTGTTTTTGTATTTCTACTCTTCTTGAGACATCAACAAGGAAAAGTACCTTCCGTGTGAGGACCGGTGAACAAGTTAGGACCGAAATCATGGTCCCAATACGGAAAACCATTGCATCTAATAGGAAGCCAATTACCAGAGTCCGTGAACATTGCTCCAAAGTCAGGATTTTTTTGTTGATTTAATGTGCATACAAAAGTAAACATAGTGGCCATTAACAGTTAGCTTATCCACTAAAATTATGACTTTTGTCATAATTGCGCCAGGTGAAATTCTGATTATCATTATAATATTGCCAACATTTTTAAGTTTTCTTATAAAATTGTGACTCTTGTTAAGTAAAATTACGATATTTTTCATTAAATTGCCAAAATGTTTAGCTTTTCTTGTAAAATTGCGACTGTTATTGAGTGAACTTGTATCATAATATTACACAAATGTTCAGTTTTTCTTGTAACATTTTGACTTGCGTTGAGTAAAATTATGACTTATTGTAATACTGCCAAAATTCAAAATTTTTCTTGTGAAATTGTGACCTCTTTCTTGTGAAATTCCAACTCATTTTTCACAGCAAGCTTTTTTATATTTGCAAAGTATGTATATATTATTAATGTTGTAAATACAGATCTTTATATATCTAGAAAAGGGTGGTACTAAAGAGGTAGGCATTTTTTCGGTGGTCTCAAGAAGGTAACAAATACAAGAATGTTTGTGTGTGTTTTTGTATTTCTACCCTTTTTGAGACATCAACAAGGAAAAGTACCTTCCCTGTGAGGACCGGTGAACAAGTTAGGACCGAAATCATGGTCCCAATACGGAAAACCATTGCATCTAATAGGAAGCCAATTACTAGAGTCCGTGAACATTGCTCCAAAGTCAGGATTTTTTTGTTGATTTAATGTGCATACAAAAGTAAACATAGTGGCCATTAACAGTTAGCTTATCCACTAAAATTATGACTTTTGTCATAATTTCGCCAGGTGAAATTCTGATTATTATAATATTGCCAACATTTTGAAGTTTTCTTATAAAATTGTGACTTTTGTTAAGTAAAATTACAATTTTTTCATAAAATTGCCAAAATGTTTAGCTTTTCTTGTAAAATTGCGACTTATTGAGTGAACTTGTATCATAATATTGCACAAATGTTCAGTTTTTCTTGTAACATTTTGACTTGCGTTGAGTAAAATTATGACGTATTGTAATACTGCCAAAATTCAAAGTTTTTCTTGTGAAATTTCGACCCTTTTCTTGTGAAATTCCAACTTATTTTTCACAACAAGATTTTTTATATTTGCAAAGTATGTATATATTATTAATGTTGTAAATACAGATCTTTATATATCTAGAAAAGGGTGGTCCTAAAGAGGTAGGTATATTTTCGGAGGTCTCAAGAAGGTAACAAATACAAGAATGTTTGTGTGTGTTTGTGTTTTTGCATTTCTACCCTTCTTGAGACATCAACAAGGAAAAGTACCTTCCATATGAGGCCCGGTGAACAAGATAGGACATAAATCATGGTCCCAATCAAAAAACCATTGCATCTAATAGAGAGCCAAATACTAGAGTCCGTGAACATTGCTCCAAAGTGAAATTCCAACTCATTTTTCACAACAAGCTTTTTTATATTTGAAAAGTATGTATATATTATTAATGTTGTAAATACACATCTTTATATATCTAGAAAAGGGTGGTCCTAAAGAGGTAGGCATTTTTTCGGAGGTCTCAAGAAGGTAAGAAATACAAGAGTGTGTGTGTGTGTATATGATACATCAGCAACTGGAAAAGCTCCAGTGCAAAAAGCCTTCCTGCACACGCACTTACACGTGCTTTCACATGCGCTGCATATATGAGAGTATTTGCCATTAAATGGGAAGCTAAGCACATTAAGATGTCCTCTCTGAAATGGAAGAAGTGTCAAGGGCAGGAGTACATGTGTTAACAATGTGTTCCAACACGGGCCTCGCTGCTCTGCTTAGCGCGTGTAAGCAATGAAAAAAAGATGTAGAAGGCGGCGCTTGATTTAAATAACAATGCGATCCCAGTTAAACATTTTTAAAAAGGTTTGAAACCAAAATATGTACAATACTGTTACACCCATACATGTTCTTCATTATCCTAGTATCAGGATTAGGCACAACATGCTGGACTAAATCTTACAAAATGGGAAATCACAAGTAAAAGTGTATTTATTAAACAGTTATTAAGCACAAACATTCATGTAATTTCCAAACAGAAAGTGCAAGATTGTCAGAGACATTTTAAAACAAGCTATTAGTGCACTTTTGTGCATGATGTCACACAAGATATTTCAATAAGTGTCAAATAAAAATGAGCTGCATAATAGGAAATCAGGAAGGTGAACCCAATTAGTACCCATGGTAACCAAAACAAACCCAGAGGTGCTCAAAACAGGAACTAAGGGAGTCCAAAACTAACAGAACATGATTAAACAAAACATGACAGGATCCCCCCTTCCACATGTCCCCAGAATACCACAAAAAAAAAAAAAAAAAAGTTCAAGAGTCAAGGGAGGGCGGAGGGAGGACTTGGTGGTGGGTCGCCAGGTCAGGTGTTACAATCAAACAGCTACTGTGTAATCAGTACACTACTTACAGTACAAACACTTTTTAGGGCGCCTCAACATGCCATAGACACTACTGCCATCAAACTTGTTGCAGGTGCAACTTATTGTCAACTGGACAGTAGTTGTCATAATCGGCTCATTTTGAAATGTTGCAATAGATTTTTATTAACACGCAAGTTTAGAAAATGCTTTATTTTGATGAACGGCCATATGTTTTGATGAAGTGTGTCATTTTGCAAATAATCTAGGAATTAAGAAATTTGAACGTGGTGTTTGGAAAAGTGTGTAAATCCTTTTGAAAAAAAGACACACAGTTAAACGAAAATTAAAAGTATGTTGGAGTTGGGGTGTTGGTGGAGGGAACAGTGATAAAGTCATCTAAAATAATTTGTGTTAAAAAAGGGGGGCAGATAAATATAAGAATATTATTCTTCCATCTGCTCCTTTCTGATCATGGAAATGTACAGGTAAAAGCCAGTAAATTTGAATATTTTGAAAAACGTGATTTATTTCAGTAATTGCATTCAAAAGGTGTAACTTGTACATTATATTTATTCATTGCACACAGACTGATGCATTCAAATGTTTATTTCATTTAATTTTGATGATTTGAAGTGGCAACAAATGAAAATCCAAAATTCCGTGTGTCACAAAATTAGAATATTACTTAAGGCTAATACAAAAAAGGGATTTTTAGAAATGTTGGCCAACTGAAAAGTATGAAAATGAAAAATATGAGCATGTACAATACTCAATACTTGGTTGGAGCTCCTTTTGCCTCAATTACTGCGTTAATGCGGCGTGGCATGGAGTCGATGAGTTTCTGGCACTGCTCAGGTGTTATGAGAGCCCAGGTTGCTCTGATAGTGGCCTTCAACTCTTCTGCGTTTTTGGGTCTGGCATTCTGCATCTTCCTTTTCACAATACCCCACAGATTTTCTATGGGGCTAAGGTCAGGGGAGTTGGCGGGCCAATTTAGAACAGAAATACCATGGTCCGTAAACCAGGCACGGGTAGATTTTGCGCTGTCTGCAGGCGCCAAGTCCTGTTGGAACTTGAAATCTCCATCTCCATAGATCAGGTCAGCAGCAGGAAGCATGAAGTGCTCTAAAACTTGCTGGTAGACGGCTGCGTTGACCCTGGATCTCAGGAAACAGAGTGGACCGACACCAGCAGATGACATGGCACCCCAAACCATCACCCAACCATGCAAATTTTGCATTTCCTTTGGAAATCGAGGTCCCAGAGTCTGGAGGAAGACAGGAGAGGCACAGGATCCACGTTGCCTGAAGTCTAGTGTAAAGTTTCCACCATCAGTGATGGTTTGGGGTGCCATGTCATCTGCTGGTGTCGGTTGGGCAAACTCCCATGCACCCTCAAGGACCCTGCCGAGAGTATAGAGCTGGTCCACAGTTCCACGACCAGGACAAAAACCACACTGTTCCTCCTGAATCCGAGGTTCGACTATCCGGCGTAGCCTCCTCTCCAGTACACCTGAATAGACCTTACCGGGAATGCTGAGGAGTGTGATCCCACGATAGTTGGAACACACCCTCCGGTTCCCCTTCTTAAAGAGAGGAACCACCACCCCGGTCTGCCAATCCAGAGGTACCAGATGTTGCAGAGTCTTGTCAACCAAGACAGCCCCGCAACATCCAGAGCCTTAAGGAACTACGGGCGGTTCTCCTTGCCACCGAGGAGCTTTTTAACTACCTCGGCAACGTCAGCCCCAGAAATAGGAGAGCCCACCACAGATTCCCCAGGCCCTGCTTCCTCATAGGAAGACGTGCTGGTAGGATTGAGGAGGTCTTCGAAGTATTCTCTCCACCGACCCACAACATCCGCAGTCGAGGTCAGCAGAGCACCATCCTCACCATACACTGCACTGCTTCCCCTTCCTGAGGCGGCGGATGGTGGTCCAGAATTGCTTCGAAGCCGGTTGATATCGGAATCGGTAATTAAGAGTTGGACAATATCGGAATATCGGCAAGAAAGCCATTATCGGACATCTCTACTGAGAACCTATACTCGAATATCACGATATAGTCATTTTCTGTATCGTACAGAGACAAACCCGCGATATATCGAGTATATTCCATATATCGCCCGGCCCTACATTGGGTGTGGTGAAATGATCCTCTGCATTTGACCCATCTCCTTGTTCCACCCCCTGGGAGGTGAGGGGAGCAGTGAGCAGCATCATTTTGGTGATTACTTTTAATATAAAAAACAAAATAAAATACTTCACCTTTCAGACCTAAACCCGTCACCGGGCGGACGTCAAGCTCGTCAATTTTCAACAAAGCCTGCGGTTTGGCCGCCGCCCCGCAATCCATCCGTGCTCGGGCGCCGACTCAAGCGAGAAATGAAGTAATCGGACGTGACACGACAACTATTTAAGACATTTTCGCCATTTTCTCATCAATCAGCGCTCCCCCGCGACCGACGACGGCGCCGTCAATTAGCCGCCTGCTTGGATGCCAGCTTATGTGTGGTCAATTATATCCAATTAGAGGACGGTCGTAGTCTGCAACGCCGCTGACATTTAGCGCCTAATGCTATCATCCAAAAAAAAAGCAAGCTTTCAATTACAACTGGAAAAGTTGCGTTGGCCCGGGTCACAGTTAGCGAATAAGCAGTTATGAGAACAAAGAAAAAAGTCAATTACTTTATCTGTGCCCCCCCCGACTGCCTCGACTAAATGTCAAGATCATAGCGTCCCCCCGGGCTTAAAGGGGATGATATCAAAAAGGCGTCTGTGTTGCTTTATGTTCCACTAAATAACACGGCTCTCTCTCATCATTGTCCTCCTCCGCCTTCACTTCGGCCTTTAAGTTGCCGTCGCCGCCCGACCGACCTCGCCCTGCGCCTTCAAAGCAAGTGAGCCTTCCATTGTTGGGGAATGGCGAGGATGTGCCCGTCCTCTGCTTGGTGTTGGCTTTCAAACACCTCAAACACAATGCTTTTTTTTTTTTTTTTGCCTGCAGGACAAGTAAGAAAAGAAAAGAAAAGAAAAAAACACTTCCAGGCTAATGTTACAGAAAAAAAAAAGGACAGATAACTGCAAGTCTGTTAAAGCGACAATGTGCGGTAATTTAATCTAAAAGCTTTCGTCAGCCAAGGAATCATACTTGGGTTAGGGTTAGGGTTAGGGTTAGGGTTAGGGTTTAGGGTTAGGGTTAGGGTTAGGGTTAGGGTTAGGGTTAACCCTAACCCTAACCCTAAAATTTATATCTTTTTGCATACCGTATTTTCCGCACTATAAGGCGCACCGGATTATTAGCCGCACCTTCTATGAATTACATATTTCATAATTTTGTCCACCAATAAGCCGCTTCGGACTATAAGCCGCGCCTACGCTGCGCTAAAGTGAATGTCAAAAAAACGCTGCGCTAAAGTGAATGTCAAAAAAACAGTCAGATAGTTCAGTCAAACTTTAATAATATATTGAAAACCAGCGTTCTAACAACTCTGTCCCAAAATGTACGCAAATGTGCAATCACAAACATAGTAAAATTCAAAATGGTGTAGAGCAATAGCAACATAATGTTGCTCGAACGTTAATGTCACAACACACAAAATAAACATAGCGCTCACTTTCTGAAGTTATTCTTCATTCGTACCGGTAAATCCTTCGAATTCTTCGTCTTCGGTGTCCGAATTGAAAAGTTGCGCAAGCGTGGGTTCCAAAATGGCCGGCTCCGTCTCTTCGAAGTCATCGGATTCAGTGTCGCTGTTGTTGTGCAGCAGTTATGTGAATCCTGCCTTCCGGAAAGCTCGGACCACAGTTGTGACAGAAATATCTGCCCAGGCATTTACAATCCACTGGCAGATGTTGGCGTATGTCGTCCGGCGTTGTCTGCCCGTCTTAGTGAAGGTGTGTTCGCCTTCGGTCATCCATTTTTCCCACGCCGTTCGCACTCGTGATTTGAATGCCCTGTTGACACCAATATCCAGCGGTTGGAGTTCTTTGGTTAATCCACCCGGAATGACGGCGAGTGTTGTATTTGTGTGCTTCACTTGTTTTTTGACACCATCTGTGATGTGGGCGCGCATAGAGTCGTATATCAACATGGACGGAGCAGCGTGAAAAAAGCCACCCGGCCTCTTCGCGTAAACTTCCCTTAACCACTCGCTCATCTTTTCTTCATCCATCCATCCCTTCGAGTTAGCTTTTATGATGACGCCGGCTGGAAAGGTCTCTTTTGGCAAGGTCTTCCTTTTGAATATCACCATGGGTGGAAGTTAGCATGGCAAGCTAGAACCACAGTGAAGGATGACTTCTCATTCCCTGTGGTGCGAATATTCACCGTACGTGCTCCCGTTCCACAGTGCAGTTCACAGGAATATCAGTTGCTGTGAAATACGGTAGTAATCCGTGTGCGGATGGAGAGATTGCGTCTTTTTATGAACCGGATCCTTGTCCTTTGTAGGAGCCATTTTGTGGTCTTTACAGATGTAAACAGGAAATGAAACGTACGGTGATATCCGCGCGTTTTTTCTTCTTCTTCCGGGGGCGGGTGGTTGCTTAAAGCGCTTCCTGTTCTATGGGGGCGGGTGCTTTCCTTGGCGGTTGCTTGCGTAGAAGAAGAAGCGCTTCCTGTTCTACCGGGAAAAAAGATGGCGGCTGTTTACCGAAGTTGCGAGATCGAAACTTTATGAAAATTAATCGTAATAAAGCGCACCGGGTTATAAGGCGCACTGTTAGCTTTTGAGAAAATTTGTGGTTTTTAGGTGCGCCTTATAGTGCGGAAAATACGGTACTTGCCAACCCTCCCGGATTTTCTGTAAGCTAACTTCAATAGTTTGAAATGATTTTGACAGTTAATGCCAGTTATCCTGTCAACCTTTCACAAGACTTCAATTTGTTCATTGAAAGTATAAACACTTTTTACAGTAAACAAATGGTAAAACAGTACTAAACAATTCCATAAAAAAAAAAAAATTAACTTTCTGTCCAAGCTTGTATAATCTACTGCCTTGTTCAATTGTAAAAAAATATTCTGTGCCTAAAATTCACATTTCTATCACAATTATCATACTGTAAATGTCATGTCTGTATTATCATGTTTTGTTTTAAGTCATGTTTTGTTTAGTTTCTGTCTTTTTCACTCCCTTGTCTGGTCACCATAGCAACCATTAGTTTTCACCTGTCACGTCACGCACCTGTTTCACGTTTTGAGTCACGCACCTGTTTTCGTTAATCATGTCTGTGTTATTTAAGCTTTTCATTTTCTGTTGTTCGTCCTGACGACATCCCCGCATTTATGCCCCCTGTCACACTCTGTCCTCCGCTGCGCACTTCATGTCCATGCCAAGTAAGTTTTGTTTCGATTCATGCCACAGTTAGTGTTTTGTTTAATTGTTCATAGTTTTTTTGCCCCCGTGCAAGTCTTTTGTTTTCATTAGTCAAGTTTGTACATCCGCCTTGAGCGTGCCTTTTGTTCGTTTGAGTGTTATTATTAAATTATGTATTTACCTTCATGCCGTGACCAGTCCAATTCACTTGCACCTCGGGAGAACAAACCACACCATAGTCCAAGTCTTGACAGTAAACATGGTAAGCTAACTTCATTAAAATTAATAGTCCTGTCAATAGCATGGAATTACAATTCAAATGTAGTTTTCTTTTGTAAGCCTTTCAAAAGAATTCAAAATATGAAAAATGAATGAAAATTAATTGAAGCCATCAGACACTTGAAAAGTGGCACATCACATCTCTAATGTAATCATTTGAACTTTTCAACAGAAATAGCACTGCAAAAATATTAAGGACATACTTCTGTATTTTGGTAGTTATGCTGTCAACATTTAACAAGATTTCTTCAACTTGGACTTAATAGTATAAACACTTTTAACAGTATAACAGTACTAAACAATTCCAATAGATAACATTGGTGTCATTACCTTTTTGTTTGCTCAATTATTGCCTCCGTAAATAAAACTTCGGCATTTATCACATCCAAAGAATCTGTTTGGGCGACGAAAAACGTTGAAAGTTTTCCACTTGTATCGCTAGCAACGGCATTAGACTTGTGTTTTTTTTGTCCCAACGTGGTCTTTTACATCGCTAATTCCTCCGTGTCCGATCGAAAAATCCTGTCTGCACAAGGTGCAATTCGCGTAGTTTTCACCCTTTTTGGAACGGATAATTATGAATATTTGAATATTCTTCACGGAATGACTGCGGTTTCCTTTTCGGTTTAAGACTCGTATGCGATTTTTCTCCGGCTGATTCCATGATCGTTCGCTCGTTTGGAAACAATGGCAACCGGTGCCTCGTGCTTGGCAGCGGTGCTATAAATAGCCTCGCACATGGCATTCGGAATGGCTCGATAGGAAGTTACGGGAAGCACTGGTAGGGCTGGGCGATATGACTAAAAAATGTATCACGATATAAGTGTTTCATATCAGTCGATATCGATAATTATTGATTTAAAAAAAAAAAATATTCTAAATAAAGACCAGGAGAAAAAAGGCTGAATTTAAATACTTTTATTTTAAATATAAGTAGGTAGCATGTCCTTCGCTAATTGATCCACCACTGCATCCGTTATTTCTTTATAACGTTTTGATTGTGGTTGTTTGTTACTGCTGTACTCCAGCGGGTGAGAGCGGCTCAGGTGGTAAAATACGTTTGTCGTGTTCCCAGACTTGGTCGGGACGACGACCTTGCAAAGTTTGCAGACAGTATTACTCTGATTCGTATCGGACTTTTTTTTTTTTTTTTTTTTTTTTTCGTATCGGACTTAAAAAATCCAAAATACTGCCAAACTGGTGACGTGACGTTTCCTTTTTTTATTTACAATTTCCTCTCGTGCCGCCGCACTCATATTCCCGTTTTGTTTCACTCCTCGTCGTCAGCTCGCCGTTGTTGCTTTTTTTTTCTTTTCCTGTTAGCATTTCCCAGAATGCCTTGCGGTTCAGGCTCGGCCGTGATAGGTTGAGAGGCCAAAGCCCTTCCTCTGCCTACACCCCCCAGAATGCCGTGCGGTTCCGGCTCGGCATTTCTTCCTATTTTTTTCTAACAGAACTCAGTGAAATTATCGAACGTTCTATCGACCCCATTTTCTATTGATATTGATCACATGTCTATCGCGATATATATTGTTATTGTTTTATCGCCCAGCCCTAGGAAGCAGTGTCGATTGTCATTGTTGTTACGCGATTTCGTGAATAAAACTTAAAAAAAAAATTTTTTTTAATTAATTAACGAAAAACCGTATTTTTTAATCACTGCAACCGTAACCCGGAATAGGTTGATGAAAACCGTACTAATTACGGGAAAACCGGAGTAGTTGGCAGGTATGAAAATGTAAAATTGCTGTGATTGATTCAAGCTATGCTAATTTCTCAGTAGCACATTAGCTAAAATAGCAACAAGTACTGTATAAAGTTTCATAATGGTAACAATGTCTTGGAAATCTTCTGAAACACACATTTTTTTTTTTTTTTTTTCAAACAATCACTGCAAAATGTAACAAAAACATTTAGAAAAATTTTTTCAATGTCTTGGGAGATTTTTGGACTTCCAGTCGTTTCTCACCCACATTGCGCTTCAAATATTGCGGCTTCTATGCATCGTGGATTTTAAAGAATATTTAAAAAAAAATTTTTTAAACATGCCGTACAATTTTTTTGGTCCTAAATGAAATATTTACGAGCATACAAAATGCTAAACAAACTAAAAATAGCAATACTACATTAATGTTGGCCACGTCGAGGGGACCGAACCAATCAGAGCGCACTGTTTTGTATCCTGGCCCCTGATTGGCTCAGCCTCCGGCAGCATTACTATATTAGATTAAAAGAGTGTTAGTTAAGTGGTGTTATTTCATGTGCAGAGGGCTTTTATATTGCTGAAATAATAAATAGCACTTCAGAGAAAATAGCAACAAAATAACACTAAGAAGTCTTCTAAAACTGGTACAATTTTATGAATAAAATACAATTAAATGCAATTTAAACCAAAACAATTAAAATACAATGAAAGAACATTTTATAGAATAATAAAAAAAAGGTATAACCAGTTGTTTTTTTTTTAATTCTGCACGAAATGCAACAAAAGCATTTTAAAAAATATATTAGATTTTTTTAGTCCCTATTCAAGACTTTAAATAATCGAAATTAACTTGAAAATTTTTCAAGTTAATGATACTTATGACTTCCAATGGAAAGCAAATAACAGCAGTTTTATTAAAGTTAAACTACCACTGATAGTCACACACACTCAGAGTGGTGAAATGACCCTCTGCATTTAACCCATCCCCTTGTTCCACCCCCTAGGAGGTGAGGGGAGCAGTGAGCAGCAGCGGTGGCCGTGCTCGGGAATAATTTTTAGTGATTTAACCCCCAATTCCAACCCTTTATGCAGGGAGGTAATGGGTCCCATTTTTTATAGTCTTTGGTATGACTCGGCCGGGGGTTTGAACTCACGACCTACCCATCTCAGAGCGGACACTCTATTATATCTAGTTATTTTTTAGTTTTACTGAAAACATTTTATACCCGCAAGGAATGAGACAAAAATTGCATGTCCAGCTCGCACTTTGCCAGTCGTTCACTACTTTGTTGCAGCATAAAAAAATAACAATTGGTGTTTATTAGGGGTGTAACAGTACACAAAAATGTTGGTTCGGTACGTACCTCGGTTTAAAGGTCACAGTTTGGTTCATTTCCGGTACAGTAAGAAAACAACAAAATATACATTTTTGGGTTATTTATTTACCAAATTTGCAAAATCTTCCACCAAAAATATTTTTCTTAGTGTAATACTTGATGTGAAGTAATGGGAACCTTGGATAGGTCAATAATTCATAATAACATTGATTTTGATTCAATATTATGTTTTGAGCAATGACAGTTTGAAAGAGAAAAAAAACAGCTTTGTTTTATTAGTCAACATTGCAACTTTTTCTAAATTACATTTAACCTTTTTTATTTCACTTTTGTTATGTTTTTGTTTATTTGAATAGTATTTTTAGAATGTCCCGTGGGCCTTTAAAACATTAGCTGTGGGCCGCAAATGGCCTCCGGGGCACACTTTTGACACCCCTGCTATAGATAATAAAAAATTAAAATGTGATAAATCTATGGATAAAAAGCAGAGTGTTTATCATAACTCTCTCTCTCTCTCTGTCTCTGCCCCTCCCTCACACAATTTGTTTTGTTTTCAACCCCTTCTTAACCCTGAACGTACATTGAAAATACACGCAACCCTAACTCAAAATGCCGGACATTTGAGGCATTTAAGAAACTCCGCCCTGACAGCTTTGCAAAAGAGGACATGTCCGGTAGAGATGCGCGGCTTGTGGACACAACCGCGGAGTCCGCGTGACATGACGAAAAAAATAGATTTTAAATAGATGCGGGCGGGTTGCGGTTGAACCAATTCGGAAATATATATATATAGTTAAATGTTGTTACCAACATACGAAAAACGTATAGATTTTATCGGTCCTTTAAGTGGAGCTGATGGTGCATCACCAAAAAAGAAAATGATTGACTTCACAGAATGGGAGGAGGATACACCTGTGTTTGTTGATGAAGTAGAGGATTATTCCTCTACAAACTTCCATCTCGACGGATCAGCAGAGGAAAATCTACTTTCCTTTTGGCGGAAACAAGGACAATCATTCCCACGACTACAACATCTTGCCAAGAGAATCCTATGCGTCCCAGCAACAAGTGGCGCAATTCAAGTTTGATGATAAAGTGCAGTCTGATGGGTTTGATTTCCCCCCTTCAGCTATTTGCCTTGGCCAATAAGTTGCAGGCAATTTATTATTATTATTATTTATTTAATTTATTTTTGTTTAAATAGAGATGACATACATATGTTATTGTATAATTTAAGTTTGTGCGCGTGATTGACAGCCTAAGGCTTATGAGGCACATTTTTTATTTATTTTTTTATTTCAACTAAAAAACGTATGAGCCTATGCCTACAACATAGACTATGTGTTTATCTTTATTTTCCTGCCTGTCGTTGACAATGGAGATTGTCTGATATTTTGTCATGTCAATCAATAAAGGTTCATCTTTGTCGCGAAATTGTTCACTGTTTCACTGCGCACGCCGCCCTCGTCCCTATTTGAGCATTATAACGTTAACAAGTTAATATTCATTGAAATAAATTCAGAACATTTTTTTTTACCGAACGAAAATATAGGCCTAGTCTTTCTAAAACATTTTTTTAACTTCTTAAAAGCCTCGTTCTGCTTGCTGCAACTGCACACACAGAGTGTGAGGAACGCACTCCTGATCTGAGGGCATTGGCAACAATAGTCAACACTTTCTTAATGGAAATTACAATAATACTATAATAATGATAAATAATATTATCACGCGTTGAATGTCTCTGCTACATTGGATCAGTCTCCTTTCTTTAACAGGCAAAAGCTTTATAACCTCACTAATGCCTTGCATCGTCTATATTAGATATATAACAACTGGCGGATGGCGGGCGGGTGTGGTTTTGATAAAATGTTGGTTGGGTGGATGGCGGATGGATGACGACTTTTGTGATGAAATAATTGCCTATCCGCACATCTCTAATGTCCGGTGAAAAGAGGACGTATGGTCAGTCTATCCTAGCCAGTTAGCTGCTAGCATGCCGTGTGTTGTGCCTCGGTGTGCATTGTTTACACAACGTGCGTTACGCTACTTAATATGTCCGTGCGGAAACTCGTTCGGCACACCTCAGAACCGAACCGAAACCCCCGTACCGAAACGGTTCAATACAAATACACGTACCGTTACACCCCTCGTGTTTATTAAAAATAGCAACGTTTGTTGTTCTGTGAAGCTAAACATGGTCGACTGATAAAACGCAGTAAATATGATCATCCATCCATCCATCCATCTTCTTCCGCTTATCCGACGTCGGGTCGCGGGGGCAGCAGCCTAAGCAGGGAAGCCCAGACTTCCCTCTCCCCAGCCACTTCGTCCAGCTCCTCCCGGGGGATCCCGAGGCGTTCCCAGGCCAGCCGGGAGACATAGTCTTCCCAACGTGTCCTGGGTCTTCCCCGTGGCCTCCTACCGGTCGGACGTGCCCTAAACACCTTCCTAGGGAGGCGATCGGGTGGCATCCTGACCAGATGCCCGAACCACCTCATCTGGCTCCTCTCCATGTGGAGGAGCAGCGGCTTTACTTTGAGCTCCCCCCGGATGACAGAGCTTCTCACCCTATCTCTAAGGGAGAGCCCTGCCACCCGGCGGAGGAAACTCATTTCGGCCGCTTATACCCGTGATCTTGTCCTTTCGGTCATAACCCAAAGCTCATGACCATAGGTGAGGATGGGAACGTAGATCGACCGGTAAATTGAGAGCTTTGCCTTCCGGCTCAGCTCCTTCTTCACCACAAAGGATCGATACAGCGTCCGCATTACTGAAGACGCCGCACCGATCCGCCTGTCGATCTCACGATCCACTCTTCCCTCACTCGTGAACAAGACTCCGAGGTACTTGAACTCCTCCACTTGGGGCAGGGTCTCCTCCCCAACCCGAAGATGGCATTCCACCCTTTTCCAGGCGAGAACCATGGACTCGGACTTGGAGGTGCTGATTCTCATCCCAGTCGCTTCACACTCGGCTGCGAACCGATCCAGCGAGAGCTGAAGATCCTGGCCAGATGAAGCCATCAGGACCACATCATCTGCAAAAAGCAGAGACCTAATCCTGTAGCCACCAAACCAGATCCCCTCAACGCCTTGACTGCGCCTAGAAATTATGTCCATAAAAGTTATGAACAGAATGGGTGACAAAGGGCAGCCTTGGCGGAGTCCAACCCTCACTGGAAACGTGTCCGACTTACTGCCGGCAATGCGGACCAAGCTCTGACACTGATCATACAGGGAGCGGACCGCCAAAATCAGACAGTCCGATACCCCATACTCTCTGAGCACTCTCCACAGGACTTCCCGAGGGACACGGTCGAATGCCTTCTCCAAGTCCACAAAACACATGTAGACTGGTTGGGCAAACTCCCATGCACCCTCAAGGACCCTGCCGAGAGTATAGAGCTGGTCCACAGTTCCACGACCAGGACGAAAACCACACTGTTCCTCCTGAATCCGAGGTTCGACTATCCGGCGTAGCCTCCTCTCCAGTACACCTGAATAGACCTTACCAGGAAGGCTGAGGAGTGTGATCCCACGATAGTTAGAACACACCCTCCGGTTCCCCTTCTTAAAGAGAGGAACCACCACCCCGGTCTGCCAATCCAGAGGTACCGCCCCCGATATGATCATTCCATTTGGAAAAAGTGGGAGAACAATATCACATTTATCGAAACCGTTCCGTCCCGAGTTCGCGATTGGCCAAGCAGAGTCCGCTTTAACCAAGGAGTGGTGATGATTAATGATGTCAAGTACATACAGTAAATATCATTTACAGCCAGAGAACATGAGTCGCAAGAAGGCTATAACGTGGTTAGACGTGCCAAGAAGGCGAGCGGCACGACAATATGCAAATGGTAGCACTCGAAGCCACCGACATCAAAGCAGCCAGCCAGCCGCAAATAGAACAAAAGCATTAAGTCGCAATAAGACTTATTGGCCCTGAGGGGGCGTCAGGACCCCGAACCGCTTGTTGTTGATTCTTGTGGCGATAAAACCAGCGTCTACCAGCGCCTATGTACATACAGCGGGAGAGTGGATTTAATCGTGCTAATTAGAATGCACTCAAGGCAACAAATGCAACATCTACCGGAATAATCTGAGAGAAAAGATCTCCACTTCAATTTATTCACCGCAAACCACCCCCACCGCCCATCATCATAATCATCATCATCATCATCACTCCTCCTAACCAGCTTTGTTTTTTTTCCAGGGGCGGAAGACATGTTTTTGGTAGACCAGTTGCCATTTCCAGAACACAAGTAGGTTCCAGCATGACAGCAATACCCTGACTAGTACACTTGGATAGGCTTTAGTACACTGCAAAAACTGAAGTCTGAGTAAGATGAAATATGTCAAATAATGGTGATATTTGCTTATTTTCTGTCTGATAAGATCATTCTTCTCACTAAGCAGATTTTATGTTAGAGTGTTTTACTTGTTTTAAGTGATCCTAAATGATCTCAGTAAGATATTACAGCTTGCATTTTGTGGCTTTTAATGCCTCACAATCAAACACTTTTATGTTCAAATACTGAACAGATGTTTATTGGGATAAGGTAAACATCTGTTCAGTATTTTTATTATGTTTATTGGGATAAACGTTCAGTATTTTAACATAAAAGTGTTTGATTGTGAGGCATTAAAAGCCACAAAATGCAAGGGGTCCATCAGACCCACAAACGCTGACTGAGTAACAACAATATGAACGTTGCACGGAAACTTTCTCTGCCAGTTTCTGCATCCCACAGGGGTTCTTCTTTTGTGTTTCTGCACCTGCGGTTCCCACACAAGGTTGCAACATTGTTTGTCAACGCTCTCATTTTGTCGCACAATTGACCCTCTGACGTTCTGTGTACCTACACTCTGTCCTCCTCCTGTCTAGGCCTGCTGTGTGTGTGTGTGGTACACAGAACATCAATTTCCACACTTTTATTAGCCTCTGCTCTCATTTTGTCGCACAATTGACCCTCTGACGTTCTGTGTACCTACACTCTGTCCTCCTCCTGTCTAGGCCTGCTGTGTGTGTGCGTGTGTGTGTGTGTGGTACACAGAACATCAATTTCCACACTTTTATTAGCCTCTGCTCTCATTTTGTCGCACAATTGACCCTCTGACGTTCTGTGTACCTACAATCTGTCCTCCTCCTGTCTAGGCCTGCTGTGTGTGTGTGTGTGTGTGTGAGGTACACAGAACATCAATTTCCACACTTTTATTAGCCTCTGCTCTCATTTTGTCGCACAATTGACCCTCTGACGTTCTGTGTACCAACACTCTGTCCTCCTCCTGTCTAAGCCTGCTGTGTGTGTGTGTGTGTGTGTGTGTGTGTGTGTGTGTGTGTGTGTGTGTGTGGTACACAGAACATCAATTTCCACACTTTTATTAGCCTCTGCTCTCATTTTATCGCACAATTGACCCTCTGACGTTCTGTGTACCTACACTCTGTCCTCCTCCTGTCTAGGCCTGCTGTGTGTGTGTGTGTGTGGTACACAGAACATCAATTCCCACACTTTTATTAGCCTCTGCTCTCATTTTGTCGCACAATTGACCCTCTGACGTTCTGTGTACCTACACTCTGTCCTCCTCCTGTCTAGGCCTGCTGTGTGTGTGTGTGTGTGTGTGTGTGTGTGTGTGTGTGTGTGTGTGTGTGTGTGTGTGTGTGTGGTACACAGAACATCAATTTCCACACTTTTATTAGCCTCTGCTCTCATTTTGTCGCACAATTGACCCTCTGACGTTCTGTGTACCTACACTCTGTCCTCCTCCTGTCTAGGCCTGCTGTGTGTGTGTGTGTGTGTGTGTGTGTGTGTGTGTGTGTGTGTGTGTGTGTGTGTGTGTGTGTGTGTGTGTGTGTGTGTGTGTGTGTGGTACACAGAACATCAATTTCCACACTTTTATTAGCCTCTGCTCTCATTTTGTCGCACAATTGACCCTCTGACGTTCTGTGTACCTACACTCTGTCCTCCTGTCTAGGCCTGCTGTGTGTGTGTGTGTGTGTGTGTGTGTGTGTGTGTGTGGTACACAGAACATCAATTTCCACACTTTTATTAGCCTCTGCTCTCATTTTGTCGCACAATTGACCCTCTGAAGTTCTGTGTACCAACACTCTGTCCTCCTCCTGTCTAGGCCTGCTGTGTGTGTATGTGTGTATGTGTGTGTGTGTGTGTGTGGTACACAGAACATCAATTCCCACACTTTTATTAGCCTCTGCTCTCATTTTGTCGCACAATTGACCCTCTGACGTTCTGTGTACCAACACTCTGTCCTCCTCCTGTCTAGGCCTGCTGTGTGTGTGTGTGTGTGTGTGTGTGTGTGTGTGTGTGTGTGTGTGTGTGTGTGTGTGGTACACAGAACATCAATTCCCACACTTTTATTAGCCTCTGCTCTCATTTTGTCGCACAATTGACCCTCTGACGTTCTGTGTACCTACACTCTGTCCTCCTCCTATCTAGGCCTGCTGTGTCTGTATGTGTGTGTGTGTGTGTGTGTGTGTGTGGTACACAGAACATCAATTTCCACACTTTTATTAGCCTCTGCTCTCATTTTGTCGCACAATTGACCCTCTGACGTTCTGTGTACCTACACTCTGTCCTCCTCCTGTCTAGGCCTGCTGTGTGTGTGTGTGTGTGTGTGTGTGTGTGTGTGTGTGTGTGTGTGTGTGTGTGTGTGTGTGTGTGTGTGGTACACAGAACATCAATTTCCACACTTTTATTAGCCTCTGCTCTCATTTTGTCGCACGATTGACCCTCTGACGTTCTGTGTACCTACACTCTGTCCTCCTCCTGTCTAGGCCTGCTGTGTGTGTGTGTGTGTGTGTGTGTGTGTGTGTGTGTGTGTGTGTGTGTGTGGTACACAGAACATCAATTTCCACACTTTTATTAGCCTCGGGTCCAGTGGACCCGGACATCTTATATGTAATAGAAATGTGTAGGGGGGGTGTATGGTGTGTGGTCATTAAATATGACAGAAAATTAGCCAAAGTCAGCGAGTCTAAGTCTGAAAAATTAATTAATTGTATCATTTTTCTTTGAATAAAGAACGAAAACGGGTTGAAGGGTTGCAATGGGGGGGTACCGATCCTACCTGTGGGTGGCATCATGCCGGGGGACATGAGACCGGGGACAGTGTGCGGCATGATGTGAGGGTTCTCCGACGATGTCACGCTCTGGGTTCTCTTCGGGGGTCGTCCGGGTCTGGAGCTGTAAAGAGACAAAGACACAAGGCGCTTGAGTGGCGGTGGTCGGGCCGGGTGCAGGGGGGGGCAGGCGGGGGGCGGTGTTAACATTACCGAACGAGCAGTGTAAATACATTTCCTTTCAAGGACAGTTGCTTTCTGCAGCTCAACATAATAGACTTCCACAACTAATTAGATTACACGCTGAATTCATTTCCTTTTATTGAAGATCAACCACTTTTTGATGCATAATTCATAACCCGCACCTCGTTACCTGTTCCTCTCCGCATTAATATCCCCGCGCCCCCGCCCCCATTCCAATTGCCTCGTTTGCATATGCTAAACTCTTCGGCCTCGGTCTGGAAAATTACATGTTAACTTGTTATAATTATGGCAGTCAGGCCACTATTGATTTATGAGGCTTCTTAAAAACCAAATATGTGTAGTTGTGGTAATGAATGGTATTTTAAGCTTCTTCAGGAAATTAAAAGGCAATGGCTGCCTTAGGAAATGTTCCGCTTGCTTGATTTAATGCGTGCCGTAGCTGGAAGGTGGTGTGACAGAGTGATTCAGACCTGTTGGACCACTCTGACGGGGCGGGGGGGGTTTATTACACCCGACGAGGGTGCGAGCAGATCCAGCCGTGATAAATGACCGAGTCACCTGACGGGGGGGAGGTGGACAAAAGGCAGATAGCACCCGGGCTGACTTTCCGCCGCCTCTGTCTGCTTGGCGTGTTAATACGGCGGTCGAGTGGCGATCGATAGCTACTTTGCCGGGCTCACAGTTACCGAGCGAGGCCTTCGGGGCTGCGAGAAAAAGCATATCATGAAGGAGCGAAGGGGGCAAAAGTCTATAAAAGGTATACTCTTTACGAAGAAGGTGTCTCGGAGCTGACGATGAGTTATGGCCGACTTGACACCGCTGACATATTGACGTCGTAAATTACGCCGCGTACAATAGTCGCGGCTTTATCGGGCTACTAAATCCTCTCTGAAATGAGCTTGCTTTTATCTTAAAGGTCTCGTATTATAGCGTTTTTCAGCAACTTTAAATACGTCTCACAGGTGCCACACTCCTCCATGCTGGGATTTCAACAGCACTTTTAGTATGGGACACAGTTTAGTGTGTGTGTGTAGTAGAGATGCGCGGATAGGCAATTATTT